>NC_091390.1:6830399-6835399 GCF_038502225.1 Cherax quadricarinatus
GCTGTGATGTATATCTCTGTCTATGTCTGATATGAGGATGAGGAACAGGATGGGGGCGAGTACTGTGCCTTGTGGAACAGAACACTTCACTATGGCAGCCTCCGATTTAACTCTGTTGACCACTATTCTTTGTGTTCGATTGGTTAGGAAGTTGAAGATCCATCTCCCCACTTTGCCAGTTATTCCTTTAGCATGTATTTTGTGCGCTATTACGCCATGATCGCATTTGTCAAACGCTTTTGCAATGTCGGTGTATATTACATCTACATTCTGATATTCTTCCAGTGCATCCAAGGCCATATCATAGTAAACCAGTAGTTGTGAGAGGCAGGAGCGACCTACCCTGAACCCAGGTTGCCCTGGATTGTGCAGATTTGGGAATCCAGATGGTTTGCAATCCTGCTTCTTAGCACTCTTTCAAAGATTTTTATGATGTGGGACGTTAGAGCTATTGGTCTATAGTTCTTAGCTAATGCTTTGCTTCCACCTTTATGGAGTGGGGCTATATCCGTTGTTTTAAGTGACTGGAATTTCACCGATGTCTAAGCTCCTCCATAGTGTACTTAGGGCACGCGAGAGGGGTTTCTTGCAGTTCTTAATGAATACAGAGTTCCACGAGTCTGGGCCTGGGGCTGAGTGCATGGGCATGTTGTCAATGGCTTTTTCAAAGTCTATCAGAGTTAGGGTAATGTCAGAAATCTAGCATACATTGATGGAGTTTTGAGGCTCATTCATGAAGAAATAATTTGGGTCATCGATCCTCAGACTGATTAGTGGCTCACTAAACACAGAGTCATACTGGGATTTCAGTATTTCACTCATTTCCTTGTGTAAGTCCCATCCTGTCTGAGTAAGGGCCCAATACAATATGTGGTATTTGCCTTGTTTTTGGCATATGAAAAGAAATATTTCGAATTTCTTTCAATTTCAATAATAGCTTTAAGCTTCTCCTGTCTCTCCTGGTTCGATAGTTTCCACTTCCCTGGTCAGTGCCTCCTTCTGTGTATCAGATATTCTAGCGTTCCTGAGGAGCTCAGTGATTCTCTGTAGTCTTCTGTAGAGGGAACATCTCTCTCTCTCCAGTTTACTCCTGCTCTTCTTCTTCCTTAGGGGAATATGCCTAGAGCATGCTTCAGCTGCCAGGAAGTTGATCCTTTCAAGGCACTGGTTTGGATCCATGCTATTTAAGATATCTTTCCAACATGTTTCATTTAAGACATGGTTTACCTGGTTCCAGTTGATGTTCTTGTTGTTAAAGTTGTATTTTGTAAAGACACCTTCACAGGTACATGCATTTTGCTGATCAGGATCCCTGTGCATGTAAGTCTGAACTTCAATTAGATTATGATTGGAATTAGTTGTTTTTGAGATTGTTATGTCTCTTAGCAGGTCCTCATTATTTGCTGGCTTAAGGTGTGTTTATCGCAGAGACTTAGTAGCTCATGTATGTGTGACCTTTCATCAGCGCTACCTCCAGGGATTGTTTCTGCTATAACATTATGCGCTACATTCTTCCATTTTGTATGCCTTGGGTTGAAATCACCAAACAGTAAGATGTTTGTGGATGGAGCTGGAAGGCTTTCCAGACAGTAATCAATTTTCAGTAGCTGTTCCTTGAACTGTTGGGAGGTTGCATCTGGTGGCTTATATACAACCACAATGACTAGGTTTTAGTTCTTGATCTTTATTGACAGAACTTCAACTACCTCATTTGTGGTGTTCAGCAACTCCGTGCAGATGAGGGACTCTTTGACATACAGGCCAACCCCCCCTTGTTGCCAGTTCTTTCTGTCGCATCTAAAAAGGTTGTAACCACTTATCCATATTTCACTGTCAAAGTGACCTTTTGTGTGAGTCTCTGTGAAGGCTGCAAACATTGCGCTAAATGCCTTTAGATGTCAACTGATAAAAGGTATTTTGTTGTTTGGTGGATGGCTTAAGGCCCTGTATATTAGCAAATATGAACGAGGTTGTATTCTGTGTTTGTTGGGGGGATTTTGTTATTGGCATCAGTAGTTGTAATTGTGGAGGGCCATGAGTGGCCACTGGCTGCACCTCAAGTCCAACAAAGCTCCAAGGTGGTGGACTATTTTTGTTATTTCCTTCCATTTTCTTTTTCCGTTTCCTGCCACTAAAAAATCACCTGGAGTTGGGTTGTCGTAGCTACTATTGTTTGTCTTGTGGGGTCTGTGCCTCCTGGTCCCTTTTAGATGGTATGCAGGGCAGTCGATGTTGTAACACTGCTTCTGGAGGATCGAGGAGTGGCACATTTTTGTGTGAAAGAAAGTACAGGAAGAAGAACGACACACTCCTTTAGACAGGAGGTCGCTACATTTTTGGGGATGCTCAAAGTTACATGTCTCATTTTTTCCCTGATATTCCATGCTTACAGATGCCCCAAGCATAATATTTGCACAAATTCACCTTTGGTTGAGAATTGTTGGGAGGCGTGTTGTCAATTTCTGCACTATAATCCTCAGTATCCATGCCAGGGCCATCCCGTCCTGGATTCCATCTACTTTCCCCAGTAGAGGAAGAAGGAGGAGACTCCTTTCCTACATCTGTACTGTGGGCCACGGTCTTGTGCAATGATGGTTGTATAGTTACGGTTTTAATGGTGGCTGTGGTAGGGTCCCTAGTAGAGTCTGAGCTGGCAATAAGGCTGGGGGCTGAGACTGAGTCAGTACTGGGGGCTGAGCCTGGGCCAGCACCAGCACTGTGGGTATTAGTACTATGACTAGGGGATGGGTCTGGTTTAGCACTATGTGGGTGACTAGACAGTTTCGAGTCATCTGTTGTGGTATGGGCATTCTGCATTTTTTATTTGCTATTTCTATCTCCCACGTTTTATATATTTTTGGCAGACTATCCAAGAGGTCATCTTTGTTTTCTTGATTATTTTTATCATTTATTACTCTCCTTAGTACCTTTCTGATACCTGCCCAAAGTTCTACATCTTTATTGCACAACCAGAAACACCTTCGAGGTCATTTTTTGAGGCTGTATTTAGCCTAGTACAAGAGATATGATTTTTGGAAGAGTAGAGGTTGCATGTGATTCTGGATTTCCTTCCAAGGATTTTTTTACATGTCCCACAGATATGCTGTGCTGACATCCTGTCTGTATCCTACTACACTCTGTATGCCATGTAGAAAACTGATTTCCACTTTACCTTTCTCTTGCTGGTGCCAGTAATATGTAAGATGTAGTCATGTGAACCAAGTCTGCGGCATGTGGGTGGGTGAGTGTAGGGTGGGTGGGTGTAGGGTGGGTGTAGGGTGGGTGGGGTGGTGAGTGTAGGGTGGGTGGGGGGTGGTGGGTGTAGGGTAGGTGGGTGGTGGGTGGGGGTTGGGGGTGTAGGGTGGGTGGTGTATATAGTAGGCCTGAGTGGCTGCCTGGCAGCACTGCCAGACTTATGGCTTTAGCACACCACTCAGGGTATGTGGCACTTCTGTGATGGGATATCACATTTAGTATAAACCATTTCCATTATGTTAATCACTATCCTTGTGTTGTTCCATTGACAATTTAGGTTCACTAGGTCTTTTTATTATGTCTCGGTATCCTAGTTGTGGAAATTTATTCGCTCCTAAAGTTCCACAGGATAGATATGTCGTACAAAGATCCCAGCATGTCATGGATGGAATGGCTGGGTTGGGTGGCTCTTACACCCACCCAAAACACACACACACACACACACACACACACACACACACACACACACACACACACACACACACACACACACACACACACACACCTGAGTTGGCGAAGGTGGTTGGAAGGTACTTCTTAATTGATAGATTTACCATTCAAGGAAGAGGTAGGTAGTTTATACTATTAGTGAACTAATATGAGGACTATTGAGGTGTTATATTGTTGTCCCTTATTACTCTGATAGCTCCATAACATGAGGCAACTGTAGATAATAATAATGTAGACTTAAGACCTTAATGTAGGTAGTAATGGGCCGGCAATATAGGCAAACACTAGGTTATATTAGCTAGGGAGAACTGGCAGCCCAAGTTTGAATGCTGGGGCACGGGTTTTGAGACTGAAGTGCCTTTCTTCTAAGATCAGACACCAACCGAGTAACAAGTGTCGTGAACATAAGGGCGGCACCTCGACGTACCGTAGATGTCCTCCGTCAGGCCCATACAGTAAGACAAGACCTCCCTTTCCTTCTCAGTTTTCTGGCCAGTTTCTGGGGGGATTTGCGAGCGAGTTGAACTGTGGGTCTTTCTGCAGACGGGCGGCCCATGACCAGTACGTACCGGCGTCACTCCATGAGGCTTAGAAGCTAGTGTCTATTTCTGCATAGTTATACTAGGGGATACACACCCCCTTGGAAACAGAAATTTCTGAGGTACAGGCAGGTCACTAATTTTGACTGAATATTGCAGGATTTAAGGCTCCCGGTTGCACATGGTTCTGAGGGCAAGTCCAGAGGGGCTAAAGCTTAGGGAGGTTGAAGATCGGGATATATTCTCCAACACCAAGTAAGTTAGTCCTTTATACGTGCATGCAGGCGAGATTTCTTGCAATATGAGTCATTTATGGAAATTTGTCCTATAAGCCACTTGTAAGGATGAGGTACCGACCTGAGAGCTCGGTGTCAACAGAGCTTGCTAGGGTAAGCAACTCACATGGAGGCAGTCTAGACAAATTTCGACACTAGTCTATTTGTTTTATGTGGTAACTGAAACCTTTGTGTATTACTTGTCACATGTCAACACCAGGACAAGACTTACCCACACTGCCACACTTCACTATTGTTTTTTATTTTATTTCCTTTTATGTTATGCTGTACACTGGTTATCTCAAGGATATACACTGTATTCATTCAAGATAAGTTACTAAATGCTGTAAAGAGTTTTTATGAGGATAGTGAGGCTCAGGTTAGGGTGTGTAGAAGAGAGGGAGACTACTTCCCGGTAAAAGTAGGTCTTAGACAGGGATGTGTAATGTCACCATGATTGTTTAATATATTTATAGATGGG
>NC_091390.1:6840399-7062899 GCF_038502225.1 Cherax quadricarinatus
CATTTTCACAATTTTAACATTAGCACCATACCTGGGATGAAAACCTGCCACAACTCTAAGTGCTCTCAGCCTTTCTTTGTATTGGCGACAAAGTCTCGTTACAACAGGTCCAAGTAGTGGAACCTCAAAGCCTAGATACCTGTATCTGCTTACATATTCTAGAAGAGACCCATCATGCAACTGGATCTGACGAACTGTGCCTCTCTGCCGAGGAGGACGCCTGTTGAGTATCTTTGTTTTATCCCCTGAGATTATTAACCCCAGGTCCTGACACGAGGCTAGTACATGATTAAGAATGTTTTGGGTGTTGGAGAATCCGGTAGTGTTAATCATTATGTCATCAGCAAAACTAACCATATAATGATGGGGCTGACTAGGCATAGCATTAAGTAATGCATTAATTAGAATATTGAACAGTGTGGGACTGAGCACACCTCCCTGTGGGGTTCCTAATTCAAAATCTTTAGTTACACTTCTATGTCCCTGGAACAACACAGACGACTTTCTGTTGGACAGGTAACCTTTAATCCAGCGGAGAAGCCATCCTCCAACCTCCATTCTGGCAAGTTCACTAATGATTACATGTCTGTTGGCTACATCAAAAGCGGATTTAAGGTCAAGGAAGGTAGTGTATGAACTGCCAGTGTGCAGAGTGAGAAAGGTGGTAATGCAATGATGCACACTCCTTCCATGCATGAAGCCATGCAACCTGGGTGACAAGAATTCCTTAATTCTGTGCATAAGACGATTAAGAATCATCCTTTCAAATGTTTTACACAAGCAGCTAGTAAGGGATATTGGGCAAAATGAGTTTTATTGATTGGGCTTTGGAATGGGAATAATGAGGCTATTGGTCCATGATTTAGGGAGCTCCCCAGTGACATAACTCATGTTATATAATTCAAGTAAAGGATTACCTGGTACTCGACACAGCAATCTGAGTATGTTGTAAGTAATACCATCCTCACCAGGCGACGTGGAGTTGCCCTTAGTTAGTGCTGCATCAAGTTCATAATTAGTGAAAGGAATGTTGCAGTCATCTGCCTTGCTGAGCATAAAGCAAACAAGTCTCTCCCTTGCATCATATTTGTCCATTAATTTCGCCTGTGTGGTACTGGGAAGACTGTCATAGCTAGATGTAGCAGCCCAAGCACTGACTAACTCATTCGCCCTATGCAAGGGATGAGGGTGCGCGATCTGCCCAGTTCTGTTACCCTTAATTCTATTTATGTCCCTCCATGCCCGGCTAAGTGGGGTGTGAGCATTAAGACCGTTGACAAATTGTTCCCAGTCTGTTTGCCGCAGCTCTGTCATACGCTCTCTGGCAGCAGCAAGGGCAGTTTGGAAGAGGCTCAGCATTTCAGGGGTACGATGGTTTCTATAGGCTAGGCCTAGTCTGCGAGCAGTACGTTTCAATGTTCGAAGTTTAGAATCATTGTAATAGGTATGATTTTTATAAGACTTATGATTATTATGGAAGTCATTTGGATTTAGAGTAGTAGGAGGTTTCAGAGGCGGCTCTAAGAAGTTCTGAATACTGCTCACAAGGTCATTGTTAAAAGTCTCGACAGAGGTACACTCATAGGAATTATACCAGTCAGTCACATGTGCAACAAAGTCATCATGTTGATCAGAGGAAACATTAAGACGTTTCCGTTTGAATATCCCACCAGGGAGAATAGTATTACCAATATCTAGAGAGGTTAGCCTTGGGAAATGATCAGACGCTATATCTGTTACAATGGAAGACTCACAGCTGGCAGAAGTAATGTTGAAGCCAAGACACAGATCAAGGACACCTCCATAGATATGTGTGGGTTCAAGGTCACCTACAATTTGCACATTATCGTGACTGTTTAAGAGTGACAACAGTTGATTGCCATTACGATTACCAAACTGAGAGTTTCCAATGCTTTTGTGTCTTGCATTATAATCACCAATAATGAGAGTAGGTTCAGACTGAGCACAAGTTGGGAGCTCCAAGTAATTAAACTTATCAGCAGGAGCGTACAAGTTAAATATGTTGAGAGCAGAGATCCCAATATAAATCCTAACACCGTGATACTGTAGCCCCTCTGTTTTCTTATGTGCAAGAAGTTGATGGGGAAGTGATTTTTTAATATATAGAACACAAGAATTAGTAGATTTGAGGTTATATGCAACAAACGATGGCAATTTAGGGGGTTGGGATTTTTCATGGACTCTGCACTCTTGTAGACACACAATATCAATGGATTCAGTGGTTACTTTATGATGCAGGTCAGAAAATCTTTCTAAGTGACGCAATATTCCAACTTAAAATGGATAGTTTATACGAGTTTGGTTCCATTATAAAAGTCCAGGGATAGTATTCAATTTCTCAGCAAAATGAAAAAACTTACTAAATAACAAACAGACATAATCAATATCAATATCATCAGTATTATCCTTATCCATGAGTCTCCTAAGTGCACTTCCATTAGTGAGACCTCTTGGGAGTCTTTGTACACAGAGGTCACTGCGCTCTTTGTCTGTGAATGTATGGAAGGTGACACTATCACTCGCACTCAACTCTCCGCTTTTATTACACTCATCACTATCATCACATGTATCACTTCCCTCATCATTATGAACAGTGATACATACACCATTATCAACAACCGGGTCATCTCCACACTCAGTATCTATCAATACATTACGTGATATATAGTGGAATATCAGGCTTAGTGGTGATATATAGTGGTATATCAGGCTGTATGGTGACATATAGTGGTACATCAAACTGTATGGTGATATATAGTCGTATATAAGGCTGCATGGTGATACATAGTGGTACATCAGGCTGTACGGTGATATATAGTGGTATATCAGGCTGTGTGGTGATATATAGTGGTATATCAGGCTGTATGGTGTTATGTAGTGGTATATCAGGCTGTATGGTGATATATAGTGGTATATCAGGCTGTATGGTGATATATAGTGGTATAATGGCTGCATGGTGATATATAGTGGTATATCAGGCTGCATGGTGATATATAGTGGTATATCAGGCTGCATGGTGATATATAGTGGTATATCAGGCTGTATGGTGATATATAGTGGTACATCAGGCTGCATGGTGATATAAAGTGGTATATCAAGCTGCATGGTGATATATAGTGGTATATCAGGCTGCATGGTGATATATAGTGGTATATCAGGCTGCATGATGACATATAGTGGTATTTCAGGCTGCATGGTGATATATAGTGGTATATCAGGCTGCATGGTGATATACAGTGGTATATCAGGCTGTATGGTGATATATAGTGGTATAAAGGCTGTATTGTGATATATAGTGGTATATCAGGCTATACGGTGACATATAGTGGTATATCAGGCTGTATTATGATATAAAGTGGTATAGCAGGCTGTATGGTGATATATAGTGGTATATCAGGCTGCATGGTGATACATAGTGGTATAACAGACTGCTTGGTGATATATAGTGGTTTATCAGGCTGTATGGTGATGTATAGTGATATATCAACATGTATGGTGATATGTGGTGATATATCAGGCTGTATGGTGATATATAGTGGTATATCAGGCTGTATGGTGATATATAGTCGTATATCAGGCTGCATGGTGATATATAGTGGTATATCAGGCTGCATGGTGATATATAATGGTATATCAGGCTGTATGGTGATATATAGTGGTATATCAGGCTGCATAGTGATATATAGTGGTATATCAGGCTGCATGGTGATATATAGTGGTATATCAGGCTGTATGGTGATATATAGTGGTATATCAGGCTGCATCGTGATATATAGTGGTATATCAGGCTATGGTGATATATAGTGGTATATCAGGCTATGGTGATACATAGTGGTATATCAGACTGCATGGTGATATATAATGGTATATCAGGCTGTGTGGTGATATGTGGTGATATATCAGGCTGTATGGTGATATATAGTGGTATATCAGGCTGTATGGTGATATATAGTGGTATATCAGGCTGCATGGTGATATATAGTGGGATATCAGGCTGCATGGTGATATAAAGTGGTATATCAGGCTGCATGGTGATATATAGTGGTATATTAGGCTGCATGGTGATACATAGTGGTATATCAGGCTATGGTGATATACAGTGGTATATCAGGCTGCATGGTGATATATAGTGGTATATCAGGCTGCATGGTGATATATAGTGGTATATCAGGCTGCATGGTGATACATAGTGGTATATCAGACTGCATGGTGATATATAGTGGTATATCAGGCTGCATGATGATATATAGTGGTATATCAGGCTGCATGGTGATATATAGTGGTATATCAGGCTGTATGGTGATACATTGTGGTATATCAGGCTGCATCGTGATATATAGTGGTATATCAGGCTATTGTGATATATAGTGGTATATCTGGCTGTATGGTGATATATAGTTGTATATCAGGCTGTATGGTGATATATAGTGGCATATCAGGCTGTATTGTGATATATAGTGGTATATCAGGCTGTATGGTGATATGTAGTGGTATACCAGGCTGTATGGTGATATATAGTGGTATATCAGGCTGCATGGTGATATACAGTGGTACATCAGGCTGTATGGTGATATATAGTGGTAAATCAGGCTGTACGGTGATATGTAGTGGTATATCAGGCTGCATGGTGATATATAATTCAATATCAGGCTGCATGGTGATATATAGTGGTATATCAGGCTGCATTGTGATATATAGTGATATATCAGGCTGTATGGTGATATATAGTGGTATATCAGTCTGTATGGTGATATATAGTGGTATATCAGGCTGTACGGTGATATATAGTGATATATCAGGCTGCATGGTGATATATATTGGTATATCAGGCTGTATGGTGATATATAGTGGTATATCTGGCTGTATGGTGATATATAGTTGTATATCAGGCTGTATGGTGATATATAGTGGCATATCAGGCTGTATTGTGATATACAGTGGTGTATCAGGCTGTACGGTGATATATAGTGGTATATGAGGCTGTATGGTGATATATAGTTGTATACCAGGTTGTATGGTGATATATAGTGGTATATCAGGCTGCATGGTGATATACAGTGGTACATCAGGCTGTATGGTGATATAGAATGGTAAATCAGGCTGTACGGTGATATATAGTGGTATATCAGGCTGCATGGTGATATATAGTTCAATATCAGGCTGCATGGTGATATATAGTGGTATATCAGGCTGCATTGTGATATATAGTGATATATCAGGCTGTATGGTGATATATAGTGGTATATCAGGCTGTATGGTGATATATAGTGGTATATCAGGCTGTACGGTGATATATAGTGATATATCAGGCTGCATGGTGATATATAGTGGTATATCAGGCTGCATTGTGATATATAGTGATATATCAGGCTGCATGGTGATATATAGTGGTATATCAGGCTGCATTGTGATATATAGTGATATATCAGGCTGTATGGTGATATATAGTGGTATATCAGGCTGTATGGTGATATATAGTGGTATATCAGGCTGTACGGTGATATATAGTGATATATCAGGCTGCATGGTGATATATAGTGGTATATCAGGCTGTATGATGATATATAGTGGTATATCAGGCTGCATGGTGATATATAGTGGTATATCAGGCTGCATAGTGATATATAGTGGTATATCAGGCTGTACGGTGATATGTAGTGGTATATCAGGCTGCATGGTGATATATAGTGGTATATCAAGCTGCATGGTGATATATAGTTGTATATCTGGCTGCATGGTGATATATAGTGGTATATGAGGCTGCATGGTGATATATAGTGGTATATCAGGCTGTATGGTGAAACATAGTGGTATATCAGGCTGTATTTCCTGGAGTTTACCTGGAGAGAGTTCCGGGGGTCAACGCCCCCGCGGCCCGGTCTGTGACCAGGCCTCCTGGTGGATCAGAGCCTGATCAACCAGGCTGTTGCTGCTGGCTGCACGCAAACCAACGTACGAGCCACAGCCCGGCTGATCCGGAACTGACTTTAGGTGCTTGTCCAGTGCCAGCTTGAAGACTGCCAGGGGTCTGTTGATAATCCCCCTTATGTGTACTGGGAGGCAGTTGAACAGTCTCGGGCCCCTGACACTTATTGTATGGTCTCTTAACGTGCTAGTGACACCCCTGCTTTTCATTGGGGGGATGTTGCATCGTCTGCCAAGTCTTTTGTTTTCGTAGTGAGTGATTTTCGTGTGCAAGTTCGGTACTAGTCCCTCTAGGATTTTCCAGGTGTATATAATCATGTATCTCTCCCTCCTGCGTTCCAGGGAATACAGGTTTAGGAACCTCAAACGCTCCCAATAATTGAGGTGTTTTATCTCCGTTATGCGCGCTGTGAAAGTTCTCTGTACATTTTCTAGGTCGGCAATTTCACCTGCCTTGAAAGGTGCTGTTAGTGTGCAGCAATATTCCAGCCTAGATAGAACAAGTGACCTGAAGAGTATCATCATGGGCTTGGCCTCCCTAGTTTTGAAGGTTCTCCTTTTCCATCCTGTCATTTTTCTAGCAGATGCGATTGATACAATGTTATGGTGCTTGAAGGTGAGATCCTCCGACATGATCACTCCCAGGTCTTTGACGTTGGTGTTTCGCTCTATTTTGTGGCCAGAATTTGTTTTGTACTCTGATGAAGATTTAATTTCCTCATGTTTACCATATCTGAGTAATTGAAATTTCTCATCGTTGAACTTCATATTGTTTTCTGCAGCCCACTGAAAGATTTGGTTGATGTCCGCCTGGAGCTTTGCAGTGTCTGCAATGGAAGACACTGTCATGCAGATTCGGGTGTCATCTGCAAAGGAAGACACGGTGCTGTGGCTGACATCCTTGTCTATGTCGGATATGAGGATGAGGAACAAAATGGGAGCGTGTACTGTGCCTTGTGGAACAGAGCTTTTCACCGTAGCTGCCTCGACGACTACTCTCTGTGTTCTGTTAGTGAGGAAATTATAGATCCATCGACCAACTTTTCCTGTTATTCCTTTAGCACGCATTTTGTGTGCTATTACGCCATGGTCACACTTGTCGAAGGCTTTTGCAAAGTCTGTATATATTACATCTGCATTCTTTTTGTCTTCTAGTGCATTTAGGACTTTGTCGTAGTGATCCAATAGTTGAGACAGACAGGAGCGACCTGTTCTAAACCCATGTTGCCCTGGGTTGTGTAACTGATGGGTTTCTAGATGGGTGGTGATCTTGCTTCTTAGGACCCTTTCAAAGATTTTTATGATATGGGATGTTAGTGCTATTGGTCTGTAGTTCTTTGCTGTTGCTTTGTGGAGTGGGGCTATGTCTGTTGTTTTTAGTAACTGTGGGACGACCCCCGTGTCCATGCTCCCTTTCCATAGGATGGAAAAGGCTCGTGATAGGGGCTTCTTGCAGTTCTTGATGAACACAGAGTTCCATGAGTCTGGCCCTGGGGCAGAGTGCATGGGCATGTCATTTATCGCCTGTTCGAAGTCATTTGGCGTCAGGATAACATCGGATAGGCTTGTGTTAATCAAATTTTGTGGCTCTCTCATAAAAAATTCATTTTGATCTTCGACTCTCAGTCTGGTTAGCGGCTTGCTAAAAACTGAGTCATATTGGGACTTGAGTAGCTCACTCATTTCCTTGCTGTCATCTGTGTAGGACCCATCTTGTTTAAGTAGGTGCCCAATACTGGACGTTGTTCTCGATTTTGTTTTGGCATAGGAGAAGAAATACTTTGGGTTTCTTTCGATTTCATTTATGGCTTTTAGTTCTTCCCGCGATTCCTGACTCCTAAAGGATTCTTTTAGCTTAAGTTCGATGCTTGCTATTTCTCTGACCAGTGTCTCCCTACGTATTTCAGATATATTGACCTCTTTTAGCCGCTCTGTTATTCTTTTCCGTCGCCTGTAAAGGGAGCGCCTGTCTCTTTCTGTTTTACATCTACTCCTCCTTTTTCTTAGAGGAATAAGCCTTGTGCATACATCGAGTGCCACCGAGTTAATCTGTTCTAGGCATAAGTTGGCGTCTGTGTTGCTTAGTATATCTTCCCAGCTTATATCGGTTAGGACTTGGTTTACTTGGTCCCACTTTATGTTTTTGTTATTAAAGTTGAATTTGGTGAATGCTCCCTCGTGACTAATCTCATTATGTCGGTCTGGGGCTCCGCGCATACATGACTGAACCTCAATTATGTTGTGATCTGAGTATATTGTTTTTGATATGGTGACATTTCTTATCAGATCATCATTGTTAGTGAAGATGAGGTCTAGTGTATTCTCCAGTCTAGTAGGCTCTATTATTTGCTGGTTTAAATTGAATTTTGTGCAGAGATTTAAAAGCTCGCGTGAGTGTGAGTTTTCATCAGAGCTGCCTCCTGGTGTTATTACTGCAACAATATTATTATTAGTATGGTGATATATAGTGGTATATCAGACTGCATGGTGATATATAGTGGTATATCAGGCTGTATTGTGATATATAGTGGTATATCAGGCTGCATGGTGATATATAGTGGTATATCAGACTGCATGGTGATATATAGTGGTATATCAGGCTGTATTGTGATATATAGTGGTATATCAGGCTGCATGGTGATATATAGTGGTATATCAGACTGCATGGTGATATATAGTGGTATATCAGGCTGTATTGTGATATATAGTGGTATATCAGGCTGCATGGTGATATATAGTGGTATATCAGTCTGCATGGTGATATATAGTGGTATATCAGGCTGAATAGTGATATATAGCGGTATATCAGTCTGTATGGTGATATATAATGGTATATCAGGCTGTGTGGTGATATATAGTGGTATATCAGGCTGTATTGTGATATATAGTGGTATATCAGGCTGCATGGTGATATATAGTGGTATATCAGTCTGCATGGTGATATATAGTGGTATATCAGGCTGAATAGTGATATATAGCGGTATATCAGGCTGTATGGTGATATATAATGGTATATCAGGCTGCATGGTGATATATAGTTGTATATCAGGCTGTATAGAGATATATAGTGGTATATCAGGCTGCATGGTGATATATAGTGGTATATCAGGCTGCATGGTGATATGTAGTGGTATATCAGGCTGTATGGTGATATATAGTGGTATATCAGGCTGTATGGTGATATATAGTGGTATATCAGGCTGCATGGTGATATGTAGTGGTACATCAAGGTGGCACTGGACAAGCACCTAAAGTCGGTTCCTGACCAGCCGGGCTATGGGTCGTACTTTGCTTTGCGTGCAGCCTGCAGTAACAGCCTGGTTGATCAGGATCTGATCCACCAGGAGGCCTGGTCACAGACCGGGCCGCGGGGGCGTTGACCCCCGGAACTCTCTCCAAGTAAACTCCAGGTAATATCAGGCTGCCTGGTGATATATAGTGGTATATCAGGCTGCATGGTGATATATAGTGGTATATCAAGCTGCATGGTGATATATAGTGGTATATCAGGCTGCATGGTGATATATAGTGGTATATCAGGCTGCATGGTGATATATAGTGGTATATCAGGCTGCTTTCAAATTCATTTCTTCAGAAGAAATGTTGAAACTGATTAATTTTATGAGCCAAAATATTGATGAGAGTGATTGCCTCTTTACCGAGTATGAATTAGATAATGCATTAACCAAAGGTCGATCAACTGCTCCTGGAGAGGATGGTATAACCTATGATATTCTCAGAACTCTAAGGCACGTGCCTGATAACCCTTTGTTGGCACTGTATAATCTCAGTTACATTGAGGGCGTTCTTCCTACTTCCTGGACCAATAGTCTCATTGTGCCTATCCCTAAGCCCCAACAGCCTCATACATTTAGGCCGATCTCCTTAACTAGTTGTCTTTGCAAAACTTTTGAAAGAATGATGCTTAACAGATTGTACTACAGAATCAGACATCAACTTTCCCCCTGCCTCTATGGGTTCATGAAAGGTAAAAGTGTGCAGAACTGTATTTCCACCTTTCTCACTGCACACACCTCTACTAGTTTTACCACTTTTCTTGATCTAAAATCTGCATTTGATATTGCAAACAGAACAGTTATACTACATGAACTAGCCAAAATGAATATTGGTGGTATCTTACTCTGCTGGATAATAGGATACCTGTCAAATAGAGTATCCTCTGTCCTTTACCAAGGCTTCAGAAGTGATTCTAAAGAAATGTCTTTAGGTACACCGCAGGGAGGAGTTCTTAGTCCCATGCTATTTAATATTCTGATTAATGCTCTCCTAAATGCTCTACCTGCCTCACCTAAACATATAGCTATAAGCTATGCTGATGATATCATGATCCATACAACAGGGCATAAGAAGATGAATACCATTCTTAATGAAGTTCAAGCAATTTGTAATCGACTAGGCTTCATAATATCTTCCTCTAAAACAAAGATATTAACAAGCAAACGACATCCCTCACCCATCTATTTGCAGGGTGAAATCATTAGCTACGTTAAAACTTACAGATATCTTGGTGTAGATGTACCCTTTAACAAATCCACTATACCACAACTAAACAAGAAATGCAAAGCTAGGCTAAATGCTCTCAAAGCTGTTGCTGGCTACAATCCCAACTATGGTGCTAATGTGAGAATCGTGAGAATGATGTACATAGCCTATGTTAGGTCCTTAATTGATTATGCTGCTCCCATGTTGATATTAGCTAGAGAAAGTTCCCTCCGACCCTTGGAGTTAATGCAAAATGAAGCTCTCAGGACTATTCTTGGCTGTCCCAGATCTACAAAAGTTCTTAACATGAGGAAGGAGCTTGGTATTTCTAGAATCAGTGATAGGATTGTTGAAATTAACACTGTACTCGGTATTAGAATGTTGAGAAACGAACCAGACACTGTCACAGTGAATCTTACCAAGTGTCTGGAGGTAAATACACACAGATCTAAATGGATTGTGAAAACGTGCAATTGCATTAAGTTTTATAACCTGCATGAACTGTATCACTGTAGGCAACAAGAGCATTTCACCCCTCCATGGAAGATGTGTTCATTTAATATCACATACCTACAAGTCCCTCCCAAGAAGCTCATTGCTAGTAATCCCTTCCTTAAATCTCTTGTTAGAGCAACTGCTCAAGAAGAAATTTTTCGCCTAGCTGGTAGTAATAAGTTATCACAAGTTATATACACTGATGGATCTAAACAGGAGTCTTCTGGCAGGGCTGCATCTGCTCTTGTTGCCACCTCCCTAGTTAAGAACGATAATAAATTTGTTGAGTTAGGCATAAGAATTAACAACTGGGCGTCTACACTGCAAACTGAATTGTTTGCAATCCTAATGGTGCTAAAGCTAACCTATGACACTGAGCTTGACTCTATCATCATTACTGATTCTATGTCATCATTGAAGGCTCTTGGCTCATATAATGACTCCAACAACATGCTCATTGGGGAAGCCAGGTATAGATACTCAAAAATTAGGGACAAAGGAATTAATGTACAATTGCTATGGATACCATCACACATTGGATTACTCCTTCATGATAAAGTTGATATGTTAGCCAAGAAGAGTATCCAGAAGGAGAACGTAGAATATAACTTTGGTATAACTGTGTCTGGCATTAGGAATAATATTAGGAGAGAAGTAAATAATGAAGATGATTGTTATAGGAATGCAGTTAGAAGCCTGAGTAGATCTATAACCCACTATGATAACATGAACGTAGATAAGTATGTTTATGGAGCAACTTGCAATGTGAACAGACTGACTGATGTTGTAGTGGCCAGGCTTAGGCTTGGTTACAAGTACTTCTGGCAGTTTGGGAGACACACAGATGATGATCAAACTAAATGTAAATTATGTGATCAGGCATATGGTCACTCTCTTGAACACTATGTGCTTAATTGTCCACTTATTGAGGAATACAGAGACAGACAGTATAATAACCTATGTGACATGTCAAGATATCTTATTAATGAAAATAAGATACCAGATATACTAAGCAAATTTCCTAAATTTGCTTGTAACAGATAAGTGAACTATAGATATGTAGATATAAATCCATATGTATTCCTGTTAACCCTTTGGGGCCTAGTTCCTAGGCCTTTTGTGTATCCATATGCTCTCGCGCTACCGTCCACAGGATGGATATGGGGTGCACAATAAACTAGCCACTTCGGTGGCAAAATCTAATCTTTCAAATTCAAATTCAAATTCAAAGTTTATTCTCTATAAGGATTACAATGCTGAGTTTACAGAAATTTGGTTATTGTTTGGTTTACATGTAGTAAAATTGAGATTACAGAGTGTACCACTAGAACGCTTAGCATGGCTAAGCATTTCGGGCATACTTAGTTTTATTCTTAAATGTAGAATATTACAAATTATGAGGTAAGTTGGTATTATGGCTAAGTGACTAAATACTATTTTGTGAGTTTAGCAATGTGAATGCTTTTGTTTTGGCACAGTATATAGTTTCAGTATTGGAGTATCACAGGATTCATTATTTTAAGACTGAGATTAATATTTCTGTTTATGGTCAAATGAGTGAGCGAGTGTAAGTGTGAACCACCAGGTGGTATTCGTGAAGTTAGTTGACGGGGTGTATCAGGGAGATAAGATGTTTTCTAATGGTAGTTTTGAAGGTGATGAATGTGTCTGCAGTTCTAGAGTTCTCAGGTAGGGTAATCCAGATTTTAGGGCCTTTGACATACATTGAATTTTTGTAAAGGTTTAGTCGGACACGGGGAATGTCGTAGAGATGTTTGTTTCTGGTGTTATGCCTGTGGGTTCTGTCACAACTATCAAGAAAGCGTTTTAGGTCAAGGTTGATATTAGAGTTTAAGGCCCTGTAGATATATATTGCACAGTAGTAAGTGTGGATGTACTGAACTGGGAGTAAGTTTAGATCTTTGAAGAGTGGGGGGGTGTGCTGCCAGGGATGGGATTTAGTGATTATTCTTACTGCAGCTTTTTGTTGGGTTATTATTGGCTTTAGGTGTGTTGCTGCAGTTCATCCCCAAGCACATATAGCATAGGTGAGGTATGGATAAATAAGTGAGTGGTATAGTGTGAGAAGGGCATTTTGCGGCACGTAGTATCGTATCTTGGAGAGGATCCCAACCGTTTTGGATACTTTTTTGGCTATATGCTGGATATGGGTGCTGAAATTCAGGTTATTGTCAAGGTATAAGCCTAAGAATTTTCCCCCATTATTTCTGGTAATTAGAGTGTTGTCAATCTTAATGTTAATTTGTGCATCTCCTGCTCTGCTACCAAACATAATATAGTAAGTTTTGTCAGTGTTAAGCGTAAGTTTATTGGCTGTCATCCAAGTCGATATTTTAATCAGCTCCTCATTCACAATGGTGTTAAGGGTGGCAAGATTAGGGTGAGAGATGACATAAGTCGTGTCATCAGCAAAGAGAATGGGTTTCAGGTGTTGGGATACGTTTGGAAGGTCATTGATGTATATGAGGAAGAGCAGGGGACCAAGGACACTTCCCTGCGGAACTCCAGTATCAAGTGGCCGTGTTGCTGATGCTGTGACGTACTGATACCTATTAGTAATGTAAGATTTGAAATAAGCAAGCGCATGGCCTCTTATACCGTAGTGGTCAAGTTTGTGGAGTAGGATTTCGTGGTTTACTGTGTCAAAAGCTTTTCTTAGATCAATAAAAATTCCTAGTGGATATTCCTTATTTTCCAATGCTGTGTAAAGCAGATCTAGCATTTTTATGATTGCATCATTAGTGCTTTTATTTTTCCTGAATCCAAACTGGCAGGGGTTGAGTATGTTTTGAGCCGTTATAAATGAATACAGTCTCCTGTGCACGAGTTTCTCAAAGATTTTGGATAGCAATGGTAAGTTAGATATTGGCCTATAGTTGTTTAAGTCTGTAGGGTCACCACCTTTATGTATTGGTGTAACCCTTGCCATCTTGAGTAGTTTCGGGAAGGTGCTAGTCTCTATTGACTTGTTAAAAAGTAATGAAATAGCATGTGAAAGGACATGGGCCGCTCGCTTGTACAGTAATGGTGGGACATGAGACAGATTCCCCGAGTTATTTTTAAGTGACTTTATGATCTCAATGACTTCCGTGGGCTCAGTTGGTGCAAGATAGAAGGAATTAGGGAAATTTCCATCTAGGTAGTCCCCGGCATGGGCATTGGTATGTGGGATTTTACTGGCGAGATTAGATCCTATGTTTGAGAAGAAGTCGTTTATCTTGTTAGCTGTGTCAGTGGGATATAGTGGTGTTTCATTACGTTTAGTTAGGACAATATTCTTGGTTTTTCTCAGTTTGTGGGTCCCTAGAATCTGAGAGAGTGTTTTCCAGGTCTTTTTTATATCTCCTCTAGTGTCTGTGAATCTACTGGAGTAGTATAGTTGTTTGGCTTTTTTTATTACTTTGGTGAGAGCTGATGAATAGTGTTTAAGAATATCTTTGTGTATTAAGCCCTGTCTATATTGCTTTTCATATTGGTGTTTCTTGTCAATGGATTTCAGAATGGTGCTGGTTAGCCATGGGCAACCAAGCCATTTGTTTGTGATCTGTTTTGTTTTTATAGGACAATGTTTGTTATATAGTCTAAGTAATTTGTTAAGAAAGATGTCTGTCCAGTCATCAATACCATTGGCCTTGGAGAATTCTGTAGGCCAATCAACAGTCTCTAGGTCAGCTGTGAACTTCCTTACTGAGGCCTCGTCATGGAGTCTAAATGAGACTTTGTTGTATTCAAGTGGTGGTTTACTAATGTTTGTCAGGAGGAAGGTGGGGTAGTGGTCTGTAGTGCTATCTGTGATTATCCCTGATTTAAGGGGGGCTAGTATATTGGTCCATATGTGGTCTATTATGGTTGCACTTGTCTCAATGAGCCTGGTTGGTTTAGTTATTGTTGGTATGAGAAGTGTGTTGTTCATATTGTTGATGAAATCAGTTACAGGCTGATCATCTAGTAAGCCAAGGTTGATGTTGAAGTCTCCAGCTAAGAGAAGGTGGTGCTTATTCATTTGTCTGTTTGTTATTAGTGACTTTAATTTCTCACTGAAATTTGGGATGTTTGTGTGAGGTATCCGGTAAATGGCAGCAATTGTTATAGGCGTCTTAAGGTTTTTTACAGTAAAATTAGCAAAAATGTATTCCCCATATTCATCCCTAAAGCAAGTGGTGCTAAGACAAGATAATTGGTTAGAGTAATAGATTGCAATACCACCCCCAACTTGGTTTGTTCTGCAGTTGTGAATTGCTGTGTATCCTGGTAGAGGGTAGATATCTATTGTGTCCTGCTTAAGCCAGGTCTCAGTAAGAATAATGCAGGAGAAGGGTGTCTTTAGCGATTCAAGGAGTGCTAGGAGGTCATCATAGTGTTTGCTTAAGGACTTGATGTTGTAGTTTAGTACTGATAGACTTTTAGCATTGTTTAGGATAGTGGTGGCTTGTGATGCTGTGTAATAAAGGCAGTTACTTTCCAATAGGTTTTGATTGGGTGTCAGATTATGGAGGTTTAGATCAGGGTTAACGTGATCAATCATCTTCTAGGTTTAGAATTATGGTTATTTATATCCTGAGTTGTGTGTTGAGTTCTACTACTGATATCTGTAGTGGTTGGAAGTTTGGACAAGTATATAGCTAAAGTATTTTGGTCATGTAGGGTATAGTCACTACTACACATAATGAAGTTGATGTTGTCTGTGTGTTGTGCTGGAATGAACTAAAGTACAACTAGGTATAAACTAGTAATATAAAAATACAAATTAAAATTAGAACAAGACTCTCACTTGTAATTGCACTAAGGTCTAATAATGACTTTTGTGGAGTCTATGTTTTGAGCTAGAGTGAGCTAAAGTACAATAGGTTTAATCTAATAATATAAAAGTACAAATTATAAATAGCACTAGTCTCTCACTAGTAATTGCACTATGGTCTAGTATAGTGAATTTGGTATTGACTATGTATTGAGCTAGAATGAGCTAGAGTAAAACTGTGATTAATCTAATAATATAATGAAGGAACAAGACTCTCAATTGTAATTGCACAAGAATTAGAGTATAATTAGATTTAAATTGACAGGATAAAATTAAGGTAGCAAAATAATAATAAAAACAAAAGAATTGATAAAAATAAAAATGGCAATGACTTGGTTATAATATGCTAGTAAGATGGTAGATAGGATGATATAAAAGTTGTAGTTGAAAATACTAGGTTAAAAAAGCATGGAATAAAAATGGTTAATAAAAGAGTTTACAATAAGTTTGATCAATATAGTTTAAAGTAAAATTGGGCAATAATAGGGATTTAGAATAAAATTGGGCAATTGAGTATTTTTTAAAGTGAGGTAGAATTACTGAAGACAAGTTATGGTTAGTTTATAAAAGAATAAGATGGAACAGTGATGTGGTAAGTTGTAATAAAGGAGATAGATTCAGTAGATATTTAATACAATTAAGACTATGAGGTAGAATGGTCGTTGAGTACAACAATGACAATTAAAAGTAGTTGGAGTATTAGAATTTTAAGGGGGCACAAATTTATGACAATATGACAATATAACACTAACGGTGGACTATGGGTATTATCTGCACTTTACTCTGATTCTGTTAGTCCAGCCTCACTTAGGAATGTTTTAAGGTCATGTTCTGTGGAGATGAAGTATCTCTTTCCAGTGGGCTGTTTCCTAACTGCTATTTTTCCATCCCTCACAAAGCACTGGTGGATTTTTTGGGCATAGCGCAGTTTTCTTAGCCGATAAAGAAGGTTTTGTCTCATTTTGGTAAGGCACTCATTGACGTAAACATCAGTTTTCATAGAAATAGATGTTTTTAGTAGGTTGTTTCTTTGTAAGCTATTTTGGAATTTTAACAGCACTGTTTTTTTACCTGCATGATAGCCCATCAGTTTGCAATCCTTTAAATCATCACTACGTATGTTAAGGCGAAGGTGGTCCTTGATAAGCTGTAGGGTGGTCTCCATGCAGGTCTCTTGGGTGACTGTGGGTGGGAGATGTTTGCTGTTAACTACAACAGCGTCAGATAGCTGCTGTTGGTCATTATGGTCTTGGAAGTTGATTATGACATTTGCAAGTTGTTGGTCCACTCTTGATCTTTCCTCTGTAATGTTGGTAGTAAGTAGGGTGACTTGGTCTTTTAAAGTGTTGATGGTGTCTAGGGACCGGGTGTGGGTGTTGCTTTGTTGTTCTAGGGTGTCTAGTTTATGTTCTAGAGCAGTGATCTTGTTGAGGTAATCTGCATTGCTAGCCTTTAGTTCCTGCATTTCTTGAGTTAGTTTGGTGATCGTTTGGTTCTGAATCATAAGGAGTTTAGCTATTTCTGGGTCGGTGATCTTCTTGACATCAAATACTGGGAAGGAGTTATCTTGGACTGTAGCGGCGGCCATGTTTGTTGTCGTCTGTCGTGTGTTGTGGTGGTGCCGGTGGGTGATGAGGGTTGTGTCCTGGCTGGCAGTACCACAAGTTTTCCTCGTGTTATTACTGCTCTCACCTTTGATGTTAGGAGTCCTTAGCTGGTTACTGGATCTTCTTTTATTGTTCTGACCCTTGTCCATTGGCTGTGGCTTCGGGTGAATAGTAGGCGATGGGTGTTGGGTGATATATAGTGGTATATCAGGCTGTATGGTGATATATAGTGGTATATCAGGCCGCATGGTGATATATAGTGGTATATCAGGCTGCATGGTGATACATAGTGGTATATCAGGCTGCATGGTGATATATAGTGGTATATTAGGCTGCATGGTGATATATACTGGTTTATCAGGCTGCATGGTGATATATAGTGGTATATCAGGCTGCATGGTGATATGTATTGGTATATCAGGCTGCATGGTGATATATAGTGGTATATCAGGCTGCATGGTGATATATATTGGTATATCAGGCTGTATGGTGATATATAGTGGTATATCAGGCTGCATGGTGATATGTATTTGTATATCAGGCTGCATGGTGATATATAGTGGTATATCAGGCTGCATGGTGATATATATTGGTATATCAGGCTGTATGGTGATATATAGTGGTATATCAGGCTGCATAGTGATATGTAGTGGTATATCAGGCTGCATGGTGATATGTAGTGTGCCTGGTCACAGACCGGGCCGCAGGGGCGTTGACCCCCGGAACTCTCTCCTGGTAAACTCCAGGTCTCCAGGTAATATCAGGCTGCATGGTGATATATAGTGGTATATCAGGCTGCATGGTGATATATAGTGGTATACCAGGGTGCATGGTGATATATAGTGGTATATCAGGCTGCATGGTGATATATAGTGGTATATCAGGCTGCATGGTGATATATAGTGGTATATCAGGCTGCATGGTGATATATAGTGGTATATCAGGCTGCATGGTGATATATAGTGGTATATCAGGCTGCATGGTGATATATAGTGGTATATCAGGCTGCATGGTGATATATAGTGGTATATCAGGCTGCATGGTGATATATAGTGGTACATCAGGCTGCATGGTGATATTTATTTATTTATTTATTTATTAACAATTTGAGCATACATACAGAGGTACAAAAAAATACAGATAAGAGCAGCATGCCAAAGCCACTTATACTATGCATAGCATTTCGGGCTGGCTTAAAATTAACTAAGCAATGATGAAATCAGTGATAATACATTATTGTAAACAGATAACAATAAAGCACAAATGAGTATTACAAAGACAGGTCATATGGTTGCTTGCATTGTTGTACATTCAGTCGAATGGAGTATTCTGTTAGGTAGTGTATTTAAAAAATAATTAAGTTAGATTGGGTTTTAGGTTTAACATTTATGTGATATAATTGTGAGAATCATTTAAGATATGCAATTTATAAGGTTCAGTTATTCAGTATTTATTTGGTTTTGGGTGAGTGAGTGATCTTTGAGAAGAGACTTGAATTTATAAACAGGTAGTGTTTCTTTTATTTTTACAGGTAATGAATTCCAGATTTTAGGGCCTTTTATGTGCATTAAGTTTTTGCATAGTGTGAGATGGACACGAGGAACATCAAAGAGTGATCTGTGCCTTGTGTTATGGTCATGTGTTCTGTCGAGGTTGGCAAGGAGATGTTTGAGGGGAGGGTTAATATCAGAGTTAAGTGTTCTATGTATGTAATAGGTGCAATAATAAGTATGGATGTTTTGTATGGTGAGTAGGTTTAGTGTATTGAATATTGGTGGAGTGTGCTGCCTGTAGTGAGAATTTGTTATCATTCTAGCTGCAGCCTTTCGTTGGGTAATTAGTGGTCTGAGATGGTTAATTGTTGTTGAGCCCCATGCACAAATTCCATAGGTGAGATAGGGGTAAATAAGAGTGATATAGGGCCAGGAGGGCTGACTGTGGAACATAGTACCGTATCTTCGATAGTATGCCTACAGTCTTGGAAATTTTCTTAGAAATTTGTTGTATATGTGTATGAAATTTGAGTCTATTATCAAGGTGGATTCCTAAGAATTTTCCCTCTGTTAGCTTTGTGATAGGTGATCCGTTTATCATTATGTTAAGAGGGACATCTGTAGCTCTGTTACCAAACTGAATGAAGTAGGTTTTGTCAATGTTTAGTGTAAGTTTGTTAGTCCTCATCCAGGTAGATATTTTCTGTAATTCGGTATTTACAGTATTGGCAAGCGTGACTGGGCTCGGGTGAGAGAAGACGTATGTAGTGTCATCTGCAAATAGTGTGGGTTTGAGTAATTGCGAAGCATTTGGTAGGTCATTTATGTATAGGAGAAAGAGAAGAGGGCCAAGGACACTTCCCTGTGGGACACCAACTGTAATTGGTTGCGCGGAAGAGTTTGCCCCATTTGCGTACACATATTGGCTTCTGTTGCTGAGGTATGACTTGAGGTAGTTGAGGGAGTGCCCTCTTATACCATAGTGTGACAATTTTACGTGGAGCAAGTCATGGTCAACTGTATCAAAAGCTTTACGTAAGTCAATGAAGATCCCCAGTGGGACTTCTTTTTTCTCTATTGCAATGTATATATGTTCTAGCATGTGTATAATAGCATCATTAGTATTTTTATTAGGCCTGAATCCAAATTGGCAGGGGTTGAGTATGTTTTGGGAGATAAGGTAGGAGTAGATTCGTTTATGAATTAATTTTTCGAAGATTTTTGAGAGAGGGTGTAAGTTGGATATTGGCCTAGAGTTATTCAACTCTGTTTGGTCTCCTCCTTTGTGGATCGGGGTGACCCTTGCTATTTTGAGTACTGTAGGGAAGGTGGAGGATTCAATGGATTTGTTAAAGAGTGTTGCAATTATTGGTGATAGCACTTGTGACAGTTTTTTGTATATAAAGGGTGGTAAGGTATTTAAATCTCCTGCCTTGTTTTTAGTGCGTTGATAATAAGGGAGACTTCGTATGGGTTAGTCGGAGCTAGGAACAGTGTGTTCGGGTAGTTGCCGGTGAGGTAATCATTTGGTGGGGTATCTGAGCTTGGGATTTTATTGGCAAGGTTTTGTCCTATAGTGGAGAAGAAATCATTGAGTCTGTTTGCTGTTTCTGTTAGTGGGAGTTGGGGTTCATCTGATTTTGCTAATTTTATTTCGCTATTTCGTGATATCTTTTTTGTTCCCAGAATTTCTGATAGGGTTTTCCAGGTCTTTTTTATATCACCTCGTAAGTTGGATAATCTGTTCTCATAATACAATTTTTTTGCCCTTCTTATCAGGCTGGTTAGGATTGACAAGTAACGTTTAGTTTGGTCTCTGGTTATGTGACCCATTCTGTACTGTTTTTCATATTGGTGTTTTATATTTATGGATTTGAGAATGCTGGGTGTTAGCCAGGGACTGTTCAGTCTCTTAGCTGTCATCTGTTTAGTTTTTTTAGGGCAGTCCTTGTTATAGAGGTATTGGGTCTTTTTTAGAAAATTATTAATACATTCGTCAATATCTGTATAGATCTCTAGCTCAGTGTGCCAGTCAATGTTTGCTACTGCTGTTGTGAAGTTATTAATGGCTGCCTCATTGTGAAGTCTGAAGGTGACTTTAGTAGTGTCTTGGGGTAGTTTACCAAGAGTTGTTATGAGGAAAGTAGGGTAGTGGTCTGTGGTATTATCTGTAATTATGCCTGATTTTAAAGGGGATATGGTGTTGGTCCAGATGTGGTCAAGTAGGGAAACACTAGTCTCTGTAACTCTTGTAGGTTTTGTTACTGTTGGTAGTAACATACAGTTACTCATTGTGTTTGTGAATTCAGTAACGTGTGGGTCCTGGTCTTGCAGGAGATTTATATTGAAGTCACCTGAGAGTTTTAAGTGATCTTTGTTCATGCGTGCATCAGTTATCATACTTCCTAGGTTTTGACTAAATTGGCTAATGTTTGACTGTGGAACTCTGTAGATGTTTATCAATGTGAGTGGTATATCATGCAGCATGGTGATATATAGTGGTATATCAGGCTGCATGGTGATATATAGTGGTATTTCAGGCTGCATGGTGACATATAGTGGTATATCAGGCTGCATGGTGATATATAGTGGTATATCAGGCTGCATGGTGATACATAGTGGTACATCAGGCTGCATTGTGATATATAGTGGTATATCAGGCTGCATGGTGATATATAGTGGTATATCAGGCTGCATGGTGATATATAGTGGTATATCAGGCTGCATCGTGATATATAGTGGTATATCAGGCTGCATGGTTATATATAGTGGTATATCAGGCTGCTTGGTGATATATAGTGGTATATCAGACTGCATGGTGATATATAGTGATATATCAGGCTGCATGGTGATATATGGTGGTATATCAAGCTGCAATGTGATATATATAGTGGTATATCAGGCTGTATGGTGATATATAGTGGTATATCGGGCTGCATGGTGATACATAGTGGTATATCAGGCTATGGTGATATATAGTGGTATATCTGCCTGTATGGTGATATATAGTTGTATATCAGGCTGTACGGTGATATATAGTGGCATATCAGGCTGTATTGTGATATACAGTGGTGTATCAGGCTGTACGGTGATATATAGTGGTATATCAGGCTGCGTGGTGATATATAGTGGTATATCAGGCTGCATGTTGATATATAGTGGTATATCAGGCTGTATGGTGATTTATAGTGGTATATCAGGCTGCATGGTGATATGTAGTGGTATATCAAGCTGCATGGTGATATATAGTGGTATATCAGGCTGCATGGTGATATGTAGTGGTATATCAGGCTGTATGGTGATATATAGTGGTATATCAGGCTGTATGGTGATATATAGTGGTATATCAGGCTGCATGGTGACATATTGTGGTATATCAGGCTGTATGATGATATATAGTGGTATATCTGGCTGTATGGTGATATATAGTGGTATATCAGGCTGTACAATGATCTTTAGTGGCATATCAGGCTGTATGGTGATATGTAGTGGTAAATCAGGCTGTTCGGTGATATATAGTGGTATATCAGGCTGCATGGTGATATATAGTGGTATATCAGGCTGCATGGTGATATATAGTGGAATATCAGGCTGCATTGTAATATATAGTGGTATATCAGGCTGTATGGTGATAAATAGTGGTATATCAGGCTGTATGGTGATATATAGTGGTATATCAGGTTGTACGGTGATATATAGTGGTATATCAGGCTGCATGGTGATATATAATGGTATATCAGGCTGTATGGTGATATATAGTGGCATATCAGGCTGCATGGTGATATGTAGTTGTATATCAGGCTGCATGGTGATATATAGTGGTATATCAGGCTGTACGGTGATATATAGTGGTATATCAGGCTGCTTGGTGATATATAGTGGTATATCAGGCTGTATGGTGATATATAGTAGTATATCAGGCTGCATGGTGATATATAGTGGTATATCAGACTGCATGGTGATATATAGTGGTATATCAGGCTGTATTGTGATATATAGTGGTATATCAGGCTCCATGGTGGTATATAGTGGTATATCAGGCTGCATGGTGATATATAGTGGTATATCTGGCTGTATGGTGATATAGTGGTATATCAGGCTGTATGGTGATATATAGTGGTATATCAGGCTGCATTGTGATATATAGTGGTATATCAGGCTGTATTGTGATATATA
Source organism: Cherax quadricarinatus (assembly GCF_038502225.1). Taxonomy (NCBI): domain Eukaryota; kingdom Metazoa; phylum Arthropoda; class Malacostraca; order Decapoda; family Parastacidae; genus Cherax; species Cherax quadricarinatus. Next base: position 6,863,439 of record NC_091390.1, read on the forward strand.
GTGGTATATCAGGCTGTATGGTGATATATAGTGGTATATCAGGCTGTGTGGTGATATATAGTTGTATATCAGGCTTTATGATGATATATAGTGGTATATCAGGCTGCATGGTGATATTTAATGGTATATCAGGCTGTATAGTGATATATAGTGGTATATCAGGCTGCATGGTGGTATACAGTGGTATATCAGGCTGTACGGTGATATGTAGTGGTATATCAAGCTGCATGGTGTATATAGTGGTATATCAGGCTGCATGGTACCTACAAAGTACCTACAAAAACCTCTCACATTGATAAACATCTACAGAGTTCCACAGTCAAACATTAGCCAATTTAGTCAAAATCTAGGAAGTATGATAACTGATGCACGCATGAACAAAGATCACTTACTACTCTCAGGTGACTTCAATATAAATCTCCTGCAAGACCAGGACCCACACGTTACTGAATTCACAAACACAATGAGTAACTGTATGTTACTACCAACAGTAACAAAACCTACAAGAGTTACAGAGACTAGTGTTTCCCTACTTGACCACATCTGGACCAACACCATATCCCCTTTAAAATCAGGCATAATTACAGATAATACCACAGACCACTACCCTACTTTCCTCATAACAACTCTTGGTAAACTACCCCAAGACACTACTAAAGTCACCTTCAGACTTCACAATGAGGCAGCCATTAATAACTTCACAACAGCAATAGCAAACATTGACTGGCACACTGAGCTAGAAACCTATACAGATATTGACGAATGTATTAATAATTTTCTAAAAAAAACCCAATACCTCTATAACAAGCACTGCCCTAAAAAAACTAAACAGATGACAGCAAAGAGACTGAACAGTCCCTGGCTAACACCCAGCATTCTCAAATCCATAAATACAAAACACCAATATGAAAAACAGTACAGAATGGGTCACATAACCAGAGACCAAACAAAACGTTACTCGTCAATCCTAACCAGCCTGATAAGAAGGGCAAAAAAATTGTATTATGAGAACAGATTATCCAACTTACGAGGTGATATAAAAAAGACCTGGAAAACCCTATCAGAAATTCTGGGAACAAAAAAGATATCACGAAATAGCGAAATAAAATTAGCAAAAACAGATGAACCCCAACTCCCACCAACAGAAACAGCAAACAGACTCAATGATTTCTTCTCCACTATAGGACATAACCTTGCCAATAAAATCCCAAGCTCAGATACCCCACCAAATGACTACCTCACCGGCAACTACCCGAACACACTGTTCCTAGCTCCGACTAACCCATACGAAGTCTCCCTTATTATCAACGCACTAAAAAACAAGGCAGGAGATTTAAATACCTTACCACCCCTTATATACAAAAAAGTTTCACAAGTGCTATCACCAATCATTGCAACACTCTTTAACAAATCCATTGAATCCTCCACCTTCCCTACAGTACTCAAAATAGCAAGGGTCACCCCGATCCACAAAGGAGGAGACCAAACAGAGTTGAATAACTATAGGCCAATATCCAACTTACACCCTCTCTCAAAAATCTTCGAAAAATTAATTCATAAACGAATCTACTCCTACCTTATCTCCCAAAACATACTCAACCCCTGCCAATTTGGATTCAGGCCTAATAAAAATACTAATGATGCTATTATACACATGCTAGAACATATATACACTTCAATAGAGAAAAAAGAAGTCCCACTGGGGATCTTCATTGACTTACGTAAAGCTTTTGATACAGTTGACCATGACTTGCTCCACGTAAAATTGTCACACTATGGTATAAGAGGGCACTCCCTCAACTACCTCAAGTCTTACCTCAGCAACAGAAGCCAATATGTGTACGCAAATGGGGCAAACTCTTCTGCACAACCAATTACAGTTGGTGTCCCACAGGGAAGTGTCCTTGGCCCTCTTCTCTTTCTCCTATACATAAATGACCTTCCAAATGCTTCGCAATTACTCAAACCCACACTATTTGCAGATGACACTACATACGTCTTCTCTCACCCGAGCCCAGTCACGCTAGCCAATACTGTAAATACCGAATTACAGAAAATATCTACCTGGATGAGGACTAACAAACTTACACTAAACATTGACAAAACCTACTTCATTCAGTTTGGTAACAGAGCTACAGATGTCCCTCTTAACATAATGATAAATGGATCACCTATCACAAAACTAACAGAGGGAAAATTCTTAGGAATCCACCTTGATAATAGACTCAAATTTCATACACATATACATCAAATTTCTAAGAAAATTTCCAAGACTGTAGGCATACTATCGAAGATACGGTACTATGTTCCACAGTCAGCCCTCCTGGCCCTATATCACTCTCTTATTTACCCCTATCTCACCTATGGAATTTGTGCATGGGGCTCAACAACAATTAACCATCTCAGACCACTAATTACCCAACAAAAGGCTGCAGTTAGAATGATAACAAATTCTCACTACAGGCAGCACACTCCACCAATATTCAATACACTAAACCTACTCACCATACAAAACATCCATACTTATTACTGCACCTATTACATACATAGAACACTTAACTCTGATATTAACCCTCCCCTCAAACATCTCCTTGCCAACCTCAACAGAACACATGACCATAACACAAGGCACAGATCATTCTTTGATGTTCCTCGTGTCCATCTCACACTATGCAAAAACTCAATGCACATAAAAGGCCCTAAAATCTGGAATTCATTACCTGTAAATATAAAAGAAACACAACCTGTTTATAAATTCAAGTCTCTTCTCAAAGATTACTTACTCACCCAAAACCAAATAAATACTGAATAACTGAACATTATAAATTGTATATCTTAAATGTTTCTCACAATTATATCACATAAATGTTAAACCTAAAACCCAATCTAACTTTATTATTTTTTAAATACACTACCTAACAGAATCACTACCTAACTGAATGCAACCATATGACCTGTCTTTGTAATACTCACTTGTGCTTTATAGTTATCTGTTTACATTAATGTTTTATCACTGATTTCATCATTGCTTAGTAGCAGCGCTGTATAGTCCTTGTGGCTTAGCGCTTCTTTTTGATTATAATAATAATAATAATCATTGCTTAGTTAATCTTAAGTTAATTTTAAGCCAGCCCGTAATGCTATGCATAGTATAAGTGGCTTTGGCATACTGCTCTTATCTGTATTTTTTTGTACCTCTGTATGTGTGCACAAATTGGAAATAAATAAATAAATAAATAAATGGTGATATATAGTGGTATATCAGGCTGCATGGTGATATATAGTGGGTTATCAGGTTGTACGGTGAAATATAGTGGTATATCAGGCTGCATGGTGATATATAGTGGTATATCAGGCTGCATGGTGATATATAGTTGTATATCTGGCTGCATGGTGATATATAGTTGTGTATCAGGCTGCATGGTGATATATATTGGTATATCAGGCTCTATCGTGATATATAGTGGTATATCAGACTGCATGGTGACATATATTGGTACATCAGGCTGTATTGTGATATTTAGTGGTATATCAGGCTGCATGGTGATATATAGTGGTATATCAGGCTGCATGGTGATATATAGTGGTATATCAGGCTGTAACCTGATATATAGTGGTATATCAGGCTGTATGGTGATATAAAGTGGTATATCAGGCTGCATGGTGATATATAGTGGTATATCAGGCTGTAACCTGATATATAGTGGTATATCAGGCTGTATAGTGATATATAGTGGTATATCAGGCTGCATGGTAGTATATAGTGGTATATCACGCTGCTTGGTGATATATAATGGTACATCAGGCTGTATGGTGATATATAGTGGTATATCAGGCTGTATGGTGATATATAGTGGTATATGAAGCTGGCACTGGACAAGCACCTAAAGTCGGTTCCTGACCATCCGGGCTATGGCTCGTACGTTGGTTTGCGTGCAGCCAGCAGTAACAGCGTTGTTGATCAGGCTCTGATCCACCAGGAGGCCTGGTCACAGACCGGGCCGCGGGGGCGTTGACCCCCGGAACTCTCTCCAGGTAAACTCCAGGTAATATCAGGCTGCGTGGTGATATATAGTGGTATATCAGGCTGCATGGTGATATATAGTGGTATATCAGGCTGCATGGTGATATATAGTGGTATATCAGGCTGCATGGTGATGTATAGTGGTGTATCAGGCTGTATGGTTATATATAGTGGTATATCAGGCTGCATGGTGATATATAGTGGTATATCAGGCTGCATGGTGATATATATTGGTATATCAGGCTGCATGGTGATATATAGTGGTATATCAGGCTGCATAGTGATATATAGTGGTGTATCAGGCTGCATGGTGATATATAGTGGTACAGTGGACCCCCGCATAACGATGGCATCACATAGCGATTTTTCCGCATACCGATTACTTTTATCGCAAAATTTTTGCCGCGCATACCGATTAAAAACCCGCTTACCGATTTTCGTCCGAGACGCGTCCAATGTGCCCTCAGCCAGCCTCACATGTGCCGGCCGTCCCATTGTTTACCAGCCAGCCTCCGCGGTAACATCCAAGCATACACTCGGAATATTTCGTATTATTACAGTGTTTTCGGTGCTGTTTCTGGAAAATAAGTGACCATGGGCCCCAAGAAAGCTTCTAGTGCCAACCCTGTGGTAAAAAGGGTGAGAATTAGTATGGAAATTAAGAAAGATTTTGAAGGGTTTGGGGCTAACCCTGAGAAGCCTATGCCAGTTGTGGAATCCATTGTGCCTACTTCAAAGATTAAGGAAATGTGTGCACAGTGGGTTGAACTGCAAACCTTTATAGATGAAAATCACCCTGACACAGCTGTTGCAAGCCGTGCTGGTGACTATTTCAATGACAATGTTGTGGCCCATTTTAGACAAATCGTAAAGGAACGGGAGGTACAGAGCTCTATGGACAGATTTGTTGTGCGACAGAGGTCCAGTGACTCTCAAGCTGGTCCTAGTGGCATTAAAAGAAGAAGGGAAGTAACCCCGGAAAAGGACTTGCTACCTCAAGTCGTAATGGAAGGGGATTCCCCTTCTAAACAGTAAGAAGATAATGCTCTCCCCTCCTCCCATCCCATCAATCATCACCAGATCTTCAATAAAAGTAAGTGTCATGTAATTGTGCATGCCTTTTTCAGTTTGTGTGTATTAAAATTAACATTTCATGTGGTAAAAAAAAATTTTTTTCATACTTTTGGGCGTCTTGCACGGATTAATTTTATTTCCATTATTTCTTATGGGGAAAATTCATTCGCATAACGATTATTTCGCATAACGATGAGCCCTCTTGCACGGATTAAAATCGTTAACCGGGGGTCCACTGTATATCAGGCTGCATGGTGATATATAGTTGTATATCAGGCTGCATGGTGATGTATAGTGGTGTATCAGGCTGTATGGTTATATATAGTGGTATATCAGGCTGCATGGTGATATATAGTGGTATATCAGGCTGCTTGGTGATATACAATGGGCCTGGTCACAGACCGGGTCGCAGGGGCGTTGACCTCCGGAACTCTCTCCAGGTAAACTCCAGGTCTCCAGGTAATATCAGGCTGAATGGTGATATATAGTGGTATATCAGGCTGCATGGTGATATATAGTGGTATATCAGGCTGCATGGTGATATATAGTGGTATATCAGGCTGCATGGTGATATATAGTGGTATATCAGGCTGCATGGTGATATATAGTGGTATATCAGGCTGCATGGTGATATATAGTGGTATATCAGGCTGCATGGTGATATATAGTGTTATATCAGGCTGCATGGTGATATATAGTGTTATATCAGGCTGCATGGTGATATATAGTGGTCTATCAGACTGTATGGTGATATATAGTGGTATATCAGGCTGCATTGTGATATGTAATGGTATATCAGGCTGCATGGTGATATATAGTGGTATATCAGGCTGCATGGTGATATATAGTGGTATATCAGGCTGCATGGTGATATATAGTGGTATATCAGGCTGCATGGTGATATATAGTGGTATATCAGGCTGCATGGTGATATATAGTGGTATATCAGGCTGCATGGTGATATATAGTGGTATATCAGGCTGCATGGTGATATATAGTGGTATATCAGGCTGCATGGTGATATATAGTGGTATAACAGGCTGCATGGTGATATATAGTGGTATATCAGGCTGCATGGTGATATATAGTGGTATATCAGGCTGCATGGTGATATATAGTGGTATATCAGGCTGCATGGTGATATATAGTGGTATATCAGGCTGCGTGGGATATATTAATGACTGGAGCTGTGCACTATCACCCAACACACTTTTTGCTTATTCTGGGGGAGCCAGCGTTTTTTTATTATATTCACGCAGAAGTGGTAAATCTGTGAGGGTCTTATGACACCTGGGGGAATAATGGGTTAATCAGGTATAGTGTGAGGTTGGGATGGGTCTCTGTAATCCCTTGGATCAAGATATTTCAGCCAGTATAAGGGAGATTTCTTTTTTTGCCGTGATCTCAGAGTTCAAGAAATGTTGATCTCTGGTCCACAACCATCCTGCTCGGCTGGCGGAAGTTTGATGCACTCAACTCTCACCGCCGTTAATATCAGTCATTTACTTGCTATTCCTGAAATATTTCAGTTAACGTTTCTTGATTCTATGTGTGATGTTTGTTGTGATAACATTGCCGAATGGGGCTAAATAGCCCTTGCTAAAAGAGAGGATATAGTGCGAGAAGTCAGACAGGAATTCCCGGCAGCGATAGATTTGATGAGCTGGAGGGCAGCATTCATCAGTGTAGTGGCAGACAGCATGTGGGTGGGTGTTAGTGCCTCTCCTCCCGTTGCCATGCTCTGTATTCCAGTTTAAACCTCAAAGAGCAACTTCACCCGTCAGGATTTATCATCCACCTCACAACCTCATCTTTCTTCTCAACTTCATAATCTTCCCGCCAGAGACGCATCAATAATTGGGCCTCTACCCTTCAGACAGGACTGTTTGCCATACTCCTTGCACTGAAATGCATCTATGTATCAAAGATTGACAGTTTAATTTTAACTGACTCTCTGTCATCCATAAATGCTCTCAACTCATTAAGCATAAATTGTTGCATGCTTGTGTCAGAAGCCAGACACAGGTATGGTAGGATTGTGGACAGTGGAGTCAGAGTGCACATGCTGTGGATTCCATCTCACATTGGTCTTCAGATGCGTGATAGAACTGATAAATTGGCTAAGCTGTATGCTTTCAAAGAGGGAGTAGATTACAATCTTGGCTTGTCAGGTAGTAGTTTGAGAACAATAATACGAAAAGAACTTCAGCTGAATTTTATGGACTTAAGGCTCAGGGAGATTGACACCAGTGAGTCCATCTATCGTCATTCTATCATGCAGGAGGAGCCACATGTCTATGGTGCATCCAACAAGATAAGCAGACTCTTGGATGTCACTACTGCCCGGCTCCGGCTGGGTTACAAGTATCTTTGGCAGGTTAAATCACCACCACCAGATGTAGACCAAACGAAATGTAAACTTTGCCAGATGGACTATTGTCACACCCTGCGTCATTATGTACTGGAGTGTGATCGAATTAATGAATTTAGAAACAACTCGCTCATAAATGTTCAAGAAATGGCAAAGTACTTTATCCACAGTGGTATATTGCAGACCATTCTGGAGAAATACCCTGACTTTGCTAGCTGTAAATAAAGCATTACCACATGTGTGCATGTGTGTGTGTGTGTGTGTGTGTGTGTGTGTGTGCACTTACCTAGTTGAGATTGCAGGGGTCGAGTCCAAGCTCCTGTGTACTCACCTATTTGTGGTTGCAGGGGTTGATTCACAGCTCCTGGCCCCGCCTCTTCGCTGATTGCTACTAGGTCCTCTCTCTCCCTGCTCCATGAGCACTATCATACCTCACCTTAAACTTTAGACTGTTCCCGTGTGTGTGTGTGCATGTGTATGTGTATGAGTGTATATGAGTGTGTGTGTGTGTATGAGTGTGTGTATGTGTGTGTGTATGAGTGTGTGTGCGTGTGTATGAGTTTGTGTATGTGTACTCACCTATTTGTGGTTGCAGGGGTCGAGTCCTAGCTCCTGGCCCCGCCTCTTCACCAGTTGCTACTAGGCCCTCTCTCCCCGCTCCATGAGCTTTATCAAACCTCGTCTTAAAACTGTGTATGGTTCCTGCCTCCACTACGTCATTTTCTAGGCTATTCCACTGCCTTACAACTCTATGACTGAAGAAATACTTCCTACTATCTCTCTGACTCATTTGTGTCTTCAACTTCCAATTGTGGCCTCTTGTTTCTGTGTCCCCTCCCTGGAACATCCTGTCTTTGTCCACCTTGTCTATTCCATGCAGTATTTTATATGTCGTTATCATGTCTCCCCTGACCCTCCTGTCCTCCAGTGTCGTCAGGCCGATTTCCCTTAATCTTTCTTCATAGGACATTCCCCTTAGCTCTGGAACTAACCTTGTCGCAAACCTTTGTACTTTCTCTAGTTTCTTGACGTGCTTTATCAAGTGCGGGTTCCAAACAGGTGCTGCATACTCCAGTATGGGCCTGACATACACGGTGTACAGTGTCTTGAATGATTCCTTACTAAGGTATCGGAATGCTGTTCTCAGGTTTGCCAGGCGCCCATATGCTGCAGCAGTTATCTGATTGATGAGTGCTTCCGGAGACATGCTCGGTGTTATACTCACCCCAAGATCTTTCTCCTTGAGTGAGGTTTGCAGTCTTTGGCCACCTAGCCTATACTCTGTCTGTGGTCTTCTGTGCCCTTCCCCTATCTTCATGACTTTGCATTTGGCAGGATTAAATTCGAGAAGCCATTTGCTGGACCAGGTGTCCAGTCTGTCCAGGTCTCTTTGAAGTCCTGCCTGGTCCTCATCAGATTTAATTCTCCTCATTAACTTCACATCATCTGCAAACAGGGACACTTCTGAGTCTAACCCTTCCGTCATGTCGTTCACATATACCAAAAATAGCACTGGTCCTAGGACCGACCCCTGTGGGACCCCGCTCATCACAGGTGCCCACTGTGATACATCATTACGTACCATGACTCGTTGTTGCCTCCCTGTCAGGTATTCTCTGATCCATTGCAGTGCCCTTCCTGTTATATGCGCCTGATGCTCTAGCTTCTGCACTAATCTCTTGTGAGGAACTGTGCCAAAGGCCTTCTTGCAGTCCAAGAAGATGCAATCAACCCAAACCTCTCTCTCTTGTCTTACTTCTGTTATTTTATCATAAAACTCCAGAAGGTTTGTGACACAGGATTTGCCTTCCGTGAATCCGTGCTGGTTGGCATTTATACTCCTGTTCCGTTCCAGGTGCTCCACCACTCTCCTCCTGATAATCTTCTCCATAATTTTGCATACTATACACGTCAATGACACAGGCCTATAGTTTAGTGCCTCTTTTCTGTCTCCTTTTTTGAAAATGGGAACTACATTTGCCGTGTGTGTGTGTGTGTGTGTGTGTGTGTGTTTATGTGTGTGTGTGTGTGTATGAATTTGTATGTGTGTGTGTGTGTGTGTGTCTCAACAATCAATATTTGCACCAATAACTCACTCCAGTTGTGACCGGGTGTGGAAGTGTGAATTGCTCATTACACAATAATTTGTTCATGATTATAGCCATGTATAAACGTAAGTAACCATTCTTACAGGATTCATTACCTTTGTAACTTGTGAGTTCATTACCTTGTACCTAGTTCAGCCATCACAACTTTGGGAGCCCAGTCCCTGGACCCATTACGTACCTCTGTAATCTGTAAATATCTTTGTAACTTGTCATGATTGTGACCAGACCTACCTGGAGTTCATTACCTTTGTAAATTGTGAGTTCATTACCTTTGTAAATTGTGAATTCATTACCTCTGTAACTTGCTCAGCTATCAAAACTTTGGAGTCCAGTCCCTGGACCAATTATGTACCTCTGTAACCTTTTGACTACCGCCCACAGGATGGGTATGGGGTGCATAATAAACATATTAAACTAAAGACATTCTGATTATTATTATAATAAAAAAGAGGCGCTAAGCCACAAGGGCTATACAGCGCTGCAGGGTAGGGAAGGAAGTGAGGGTATTGGATGGCAGAAGGGAGGAGGGATGATCAGTAGGTTACAGAAAACAGCGGGGCAGGGGATAGTAAGGGGGTAGAGGGTAGCAAGAGATTGAAGTAGAAAGGGCTAAAGGTATCAGAATTTGTGAAGTCGGTTGTTGTCAAAAAGTCAATGAGAGAGTCTGGATGAAAGGTGGGTCCATCAGCGAGAAGGGAAGGTAGAGAGAGAGCAGCAGAGTGAAGACAACGACGGAGGTAAATTCTGCGTGCTCGTTGATAAAGTGGGCAGTCCAACAGAATGTGGCTGACTGATAATGGAACTTGGCAATTCTCACAGAGAGGAGCAGGGCACCTCTCCATGAGATATCCATGAGTAAGACGAGTATGGCCAATGCGAAGATGGGAGAGAGTAGTCTCCCACCCTCGACACTGGTGATAAGAAGACGGCCAGTAACCTATACTCGGTTTAATAGATTGAAGTTTGTTGCCGAGCATAGTAGACCAACGTTGTTGCCAACGGGTGTGAAGTTGGGAAGATATTGCAGCAAAATAGTCCGTAAATGGAATACCTCTACATGAAACTGGTAGGTCATGTACTGCTGACCGTGCAGCAGTGTCTGCATGTTCATTGCCCTGTACGTCAACATGACCAGGGACCCAACAAAAAACAATATCTTTATGCTTGGTAAAGTTGCGGCGTAGCCAAAGTTGAATACGGAGGACTAAGGAGTGATGTGTATCAAATTTCTGTATAGCCTGTAAAGCACTAAGGGAGTCTGAGACAACTACAAATGATGACACAGGCATAGATGCAATACGGATAAGTGCTGTAAGGATGGCATACAATTCAGCAGTAAAAATACTAGCCGAAGATAGTAAATGCCCTTGTACGATGCTGTCTGGAAACACTACTGCGAATCCTACGCCGTCAGAAGACTTAGAGCCATCTGTGTACACAGCAATGGCATGAGAATGAGAGTGAAAGTGGTCAAGAAAAAGAGAGCGGGAAGCGACCATAGACAGTTGGGCTTTTGAGCAAGGGAGAGAGAAAGAACAGACTCGAACAGCTGGAACTTCCCAGGGGGGTAGGGAAAAGTGAGATGGTACATGTACATAGAAAGGTGGTAATTGAAGAGAAGACAAGAGTGAATGAAGGCGAAGAGAGAAGGGACAGAATAAACAGGGGCGGCGAACAAATAAAGAATGTCTACTAATATCAGTGACCATTCTATAAATGGAAGGATTGCGGAGATCATGAGAGCGTACATAGTAGCAAAGGCAATGGGCATCACGGCGATCGGATAAGGATGGAACGTTCGCTTCTGCATAGAGGCTCTCGACAGGGGAAGAGCGAAAAGCACCAAGGCATAAACGTAATCCTTGGTGATGAATGGGGTTAAGGCTAGAGAGAGTAGCAGGAGATGCCGCTGAATAGATCTGGTCACCATAATCAAGTTTCGATAAGATAAGGGTGGAATGTAGGCGAAGGAGGGTTCGACGATCAGCTCCCCATGAAAGATGAGCAAGGGTTTTAAGAAGGTTCACCCGGCTGTGACAAGTTGCCTTCAGAGAGGTAATGTGAGGTTTCCAGGATAACCTACGATCAAAGAGGAGGCCCAGAAACTTGACTGTATCATGTTCAGGGATACGGGAGCCATAGAGGTACAAAGGATGATCGGAGATGACAGAGTGTCTAGTAAAAGTAATTTGGTGGGTTTTAGTGCTGGAAAATTTAAACCCACGTGTGGTGGCCCAAATGGAAACACGATCGACTGCATGCTGGAGAGAAACTGTAATAAGGTGACAGTCAGCGCCTGCACAGGCAATAGCGAAGTCATCAACATAGAGTGATGACCAAATATTTGATGGAAGACTAGAGGGCAAATCATTAATAGCAAGGAGAAAAAGTGTTGTGCTCAGAACACATCCCTGGGGGACACCTTCAGCTTGGATAAAGTCTGGGGAGAGCACATTATTAACCCGAACACGAAAATGCCTGTCAGTTAAAAAGTTCTTAAGGAAGGATGGTAGATTGCCTCGAAGGCCTAAGGAGTGGGCTTGGGCTAAAATATTATACCTCCAAGTTGTGTCATATGCCGTCTCAAGGTCAAAAAATATGGCAATAACTGAGTGGTTATTCACAAAGGCATTACGAACATACGTATCCAAGCGTAGTAAGGGGTCTATGGTAGAACGTCCCTTATGAAAGCCATATTGACGAGTGGAGAGACTGTTGTGTGTCTCTAAATACCACACTAAACGTCTATTTACTAGGCGTTCCATCACTTTGCAAACTGCACTGGTAAGAGCAATGGGACGATAGTGGGAGGTTTCATGTCCCGTAGTGCCTGGTTTGTGGAAAGGGAGAACAATGGCGGATTTCCACAGCTGTGGAAGAACTCCTTGTGACCAAATACGATTGTAAAGGCGTAATAGGACTGCAAGGGCTGACTGATGTAAATGTTGTAGCATACATCTAGTGGGTTTGCTAAATCAACACCAGCAACCCGCAGAACAGGAGCCGGGTCAGGAGAATATTTACCACTCAGTTTTCATTCTTTTTTCCAGACTGCACTCATAGAGGAAGCAGAGGTGATGGTGGAGACATAATCTCGCCAGCAAGTGCATCTAGCGTCACGGATGACACGGCGAGCGATTGCACGCTTCTGCTTAAAATCAAGAAGTCTGTCTGTGGTTCTATTGTACTGGTACCTGCCCCATGCAGCGCGTTTCAAATGTACTGCATGAGCACAAGCAGGAGACCACCAAGGCACGCATTTCTGAGAATGCCTGCCCGAAGTTTGGGGTATAGAATGAGAAGCTGCAGTTAAAACGGAGGACGAGAAGAGGTGTAAAAGCTCATAAATGGAGGACGAAGAAGGAACCTCTCTAAAAACAGTTAGGTGTGAGTAAAGGTTCCAATTTGCCTGATCAAATTGCCAGCATGGGATGCGAATAGGTGGTGAATATGAAGGGGAAGTAAGAATGATTGGGAAATGATCGCTGTCATGTAAGTCTGGAAGAACAGACCAAGTGAAGTCTAATGCGGTGGAGGAAGAGTAGACTGAGAGATCGATGCAAGAGAGAGTGTGAGTCTGAGGATCAAAATGGGTGTGAGTTCCTGTATTTAAAACATGGAGGGGGTGGGTGGCAAGAAAAGCCTCTAACTGAATGCCACGGGAATCACAGTGAGACCCCCCCCCCAGAGGAAATGGTGGGCATTAAAATCACCAAGTAACAGAATCGGTGGTGGTAATGACGAAACAAGAAAGGCAATATCCGGAATAGATAATGCCCGAGAAGGAGAGAGATATAAAGAACAGAGCGTATACCACCTATGCAAGTGGATACGGGCTGCTGTGTAATGCAGCGAAGTACGAACAAATAGCTAATGGTACGGAATATCAGTGCGTAGAAGAAGGGCACTTTCATTAAAGGTCCCATCAGGAAAAGGATCTGAAGAATACAATAAATTATAGCCTGAGATAGGAGAGATAACAGCAGAGTGTAATTTTGGTTCCTGTAAGCAAACACCAACAGGGGAAAACTGGGAGAGTAACATCTGAAGCTCACCCCGATTACCCCTGAGGCCGCATATATTCCACTGTAAATAGGCCATGATTGGCAATGATAAAGATACCTGAAATCCACAGGTAAGGGTTCCTACGGACTAGAGGGGTTAGAAAAGTCCACATGCGGAGGCAGTGGAAAACGTTCAAGCAGCGAAGGAACGGTGCGCTGTGAAGAAAGGAGTTGCGCAGATGGAGTAGAGGAGAGAGAAGGAGCGGAGGGTGGATCAGTGTCCATTGATGGATTGGTCTCTGCAATATATTCAGAGACTGCTTCAAGTGTTTCAGAATTCAGAGACGTCGTATGGGAGACAATATTGGAAATGGTAGGGGGAGGATGAGTAAAGATTGAAACTGTAATGGACTGTACCAAGGTAGGGCGGGGGCGAAAGGGTGGAGGGAACTGGAGAAGCGTGGAAGGGGACAGAAGAGGCAGAAACCTGGGAGGTGGCAGAACAGGAAGAAACTTGGGAGGGAACAGGGGAGGAAGGTACAGTACGAGGAGAAGGGTGAACCTCTACACTTGTAACAGAGCCAGTGAGAGGGGGAGAACCAGGTACAGAGACAGGGAAGGGAAAATGAGGAGGTGGAAGATGGGTAGGAGGTGTTAAAGGACCTTTTTTTGACTTTTGAGAAGTAGAGGGATGATTGGGAGGAGGTGTCATACGAGATCTCGTCGCTACTGAGGCTTGTGAGAGAGAACACGAAGAAGCAAGATCAGACTGAGACGTTGAAGTAGGGACGTCTGAGCCGAGGACAGCAAAAGAATTAGTTACAGGAGTGACTATGGGAGAGGTAACCACAGAGGTGGGTGCGGAAGATGGGATACCAGAAGTGGGGGGACATTTTGAAACACGGGAATAAGAAACACGAGGTAGTCTCCCTTGGAGGCAGAGATGAGAAACTGCCATGGCATAAGGGAGACCTTCTGCCTCTTTGAGGTAACGGATTTCCCGCTCGTTTAAGTAGACTTGACAACGGCGAGAGTACGAAGGGTGAGCCTCATGACAATTAAGGCAAGAGGGAGGTTGATTACAAGGCGTATTAGAATGGTCATCGGCACCACAGACTGGGCATTCGGCGATAGATCTGCAATATTTCGCTGGATGGCCAAATTGCCAGCAATTTCTACACTGTTGCGGTGTAGGGATCACTTTTCGAACTTGTAACCGATGTCCTGCTACATAAACTGAGGATGGGAGTTCACAGCTGTCAAAGGTTAAACGAGCCACATTGCTAGGGTATCGTCTCCGCCCGCGGGCAGGAAGAACGTAAGTGTCTACCTTGAGGATTAGGAGATCTTGGAGTTCCAGCTGTTCAAGAATGTCAGTGCCACATGTCTGGAAATTTTGTATGGGGCAGAATGACGGTACCACTACAAGAATTGAGGGAATGATGCTTTTCAATAGTTACAGGAACAGTATCGATATGGGAAAGACGAGAAAGCTTATGAGCCTGGGTAGCATTCTGTACAGTGACAATGCGTGTACTGCTCTTAAGAGCATGAAAAGAAATATCTTTACCAACATGGCGTAGGAGTGCCCTTGCCAATACTGTGGTCAGAAAGATAGGCAGTAGAGGAAGTCAGTCGTAAAGTGAAGAATTTAGTCCATTGTGCAGTCTGAAACTGAGCGAGGATAGGTAGTGAAGGACGTGTCGATCTTTTCTGAGAAGAACGAGAAGGTGGAGAAGTATCATCAGCAGGTAATTGTCGTTGTCATTTAGGCGTGGGACAAGAGTTGGTCCGACGTGGAATGGGCCGGCGATTCGAAAATTGCCGCACTGTAGAGGGAGAGGCCGGAAGCATAGTCAGAGGAGAGCGAAGGTCAGATAAATGGAAGGAGTCAGTCGAGGCCTCAGTACCTGAAGCGGGTGAGGAAACAGCACCGGCAAGAGGTACAGAGGCACGAGGAGTGTCCGAAGAGTGGTCCAAAGACGAGGCGGGGTCAGAATGGGGTGCGGTATCAAGAAGGGGCCCGGGGGTAGCAGGCTCATGGACTAGGGCTGCCATAGTTAGGTTATTTCTTTCTTTTTGTTTTTAAGAAAAAAAAGAAAGAAGAAAAGAAAATAAAAAGAATAAAAAAAGGGGGGACCGGGGAGGGATAGTTCCTAGGAGGAATGAAAGGGCCAGAAATCTCCCTCCGCACCCAAGAGGACCTCAGCACCGCAAGTAGCGCAGATGCAGCATGGAACTGCAAGAAGCCCCTATCACGAGCCTTTTCCATCCTATGGAGAGGGAGCATGGACACGGGGGTCGTCCCACAGTTACTAAAAACAACAGACATAGCCCCACTCCACAAAGGGGGCAGTAAAGCAACAGCAAAGAACTACAGACCAATAGCACTAACATCCCATATCATAAAAATCTTTGAAAGGGTCCTAAGAAGCAAGATCACCACCCATCTAGAAACCCATCAGTTACACAACCCAGGGAAACATGGGTTTAGAACAGGTCGCTCCTGTCTGTCTCAACTATTGGATCACTACAACAAGGTCCTAAATGCACTAGAAGACAAAAAGAATGCAGATGTAATATATACAGACTTTGCAAAAGCCTTCGACAAGTGTGACCATGGCGTAATAGCGCACAAAATGCGTGCTAAAGGAATAACAGGAAAAGTCGGTCGATGGATCTATAATTTCCTCACTAACAGAACACAGAGAGTAGTCGTCAACAGAGTAAAGTCCGAGGCAGCTACGGTGAAAAACTCTGTTCCACAAGGCACAGTACTCGCTCCCATCTTGTTCCTCATCCTCATATCCGACATAGACAAGGATGTCAGCCACAGCACCGTGTCTTCCTTTGCAGATGACACCCGAATCTGCATGACAGTGTCTTCCATTGCAGACACTGCAAGGCTCCAGGCGGACATCAACCAAATCTTTCAGTGGGCTGCAGAAAACAATATGAAGTTCAACGATGAGAAATTTCAATTACTCAGATATGGTAAACATGAGGAAATTAAATCTTCATCAGAGTACAAAACAAATTCTGGCCACAAAAGAGAGCGAAACACCAATGTCAAAGACCTGGGAGTGATTATGTCGGAGGATCTCACCTTCAAGGACCATAACATTGTATCAATTGCATCTGCTAGAAAAATGACAGGATGGATAATGAGAACCTTCAAAACTAGGGAGGCCAAGCCCATGATGACACTCTTCAGGTCACTTGTTCTATCTAGGCTGGAATATTGCTGCACACTAACTGCACCTTTCAAGGCAGGTGAAATTGCCGACCTAGAAAATGTACAGAGAACTTTCACGGCGCGCATAACGGAGATAAAACATCTCAATTACTGGGAGCGCTTGAGGTTCCTAAACCTGTATTCCCTGGAATGCAGGAGGGAGAGATACATGATTATATACACCTGGAAAATCCTAGAGGGACTAGTACCGAACTTGCACACAAAAATCACTCACTACGAAAGCAAAAGACAAGACTTGGCAGACGATGCACCATCCCCCCAATGAAAAGCAGGGGTGTCACTAGCACGTTAAGAGACCATACAATAAGTGTCAGGGGCCCGAGACTGTTCAACTGCCTCGAAGCACACATAAGGGGGATTACCAACAGACCCCTGGCAGTCTTCAAGCTGGCACTGGACAAGCACCTAAAGTCAGTTCCTGATCAGCCGGGCTGTGGCTCGTACGTTGGTTTGCGTGCAGCCAGCAGCAACAGCCTGGTTGATCAGGCTCTGATCCACCAGGAGGCCTGGTCACAGACCGGGCCGCGGGGGCGTTGACCCCCGGAACTCTCTCCAGGTAAACTCCAGGTAATACCCTACCCATCATGCCAGTAAACTGGCAATCCGGGATAGCAACCTCACATCTGCCGAGCTACCTCGGTGGACAGAAGAGAGGGCGGCCGGAAATCCACCACAAAGCATACCTCCTTCGGCCACCACCCCCGGAATCCGAAAGGTGGCTTCCAGAGATACACCCGTCGCCCGAGAGACACCCAAAGCCACCCTCCGGGATACCGGAGAGGGATCAGGACATCCCCAGGCAATCCAGATTCCACGGCAAACTACGCCGCCACCAAGAACCTCAACGGAATGGGATGGACCCCGGTACCCTTTCCCCTACCTAGGAACTAGCATGCCTGTGGGGAAAAAAAAAAAAAAAAAAAAATAAGGAAGGGCAAAAGGGAGGGGTGGGGAGGAAGAGGAGGAAAGGAAAAAGGGGAGGATGGGATAGGGAACGGGGGATTGGGGGTTAATTAGGTTCGGTCTGAGGAAGTAGACCGACAGGTCTAATTCCTCAGACCAATCAGACATTCTGAACACTCGTATGGTTTCTCTCTAGTAAGAGTTCTCATGTGTCTTACTAAATGTGATTTGCAAGAAAAGTGTTTCAAACATTCTGAACACTGCTATGGCTTTTCTCCAGTATGAGTTCTCATATGAATTATCAATCCTGAATTTTGAGTAAAGTGTTTCAGACATTCTGTACACTCGTACGGTTTCTTTCTAGTATGAGTTCTCATGTGTTTTACTAAATGTGATTTGTGAGAAAAGTCTTTCAGACATTCTGAACACTGATATGGCTTTTCTCCAGTATGAGTTCTCATGTGTCTTATTAAATGTGATTTTCTAGAAAAGTCTTTCAGACATTCTGAACATTGAGTTAGATTCTCTTCAGAATGAGTTCTCATGTGATTTACTAAGCTTGATTTTTGAGAAAAGTGTTTCAGGCATTCTGAACACTGATATAGATTTTCTTCAGTATGAGTTATCATGTGTCTTACTAAGCTTGATCTGTGAGAAAAGTGTTTCAGACATTCTGAACACTGATATAGATTCTCTTCAGTATGAGTTCTCATGTGTCTTACTATATGTGATTTTCTAGAAAAGTGTTTCAGACATTCTGAACACTGATATGGCTTTACTCCAGTATGGGTTCTCATGTGTCTTACTAAATGTGATTTATTAGAAAAGTTTTTCAGACATTCTGAACACTGATATGGATTCTCTTCAGTATGTGTCCTCATGTGTCTTACTAAGCTTGATCTGTGAGAAAAGTGTTTCAGACATTCTGAACACTGATATAGATTCTCTTTAGTATGTGTCCTCATGTGACTTACTAAGCTTGATTTGTGAGAAAAGTGTTTCAAACATTCTGAACACTCATATGGTTTCTCTCTAGTATGAGTTTTCATGTGTCTTACTAAATATGATTTTCTAGAAAAGTCTTTCAGACAATCTGAACATTGATATTGCTTCTCTCCAGTATGAGTTCTCATGTGTCTTACTAAATATGAATTTTGAGAAAAGTGTTTCAGACATACTGAACACTGATATAGATTCTCTTCAGTATGAGTTCTTATGTGACTATTTAAGCTTGATTTTTGAGAAAAGTCTTTCAGACATGCTGAACACTGATATGGCTTCTCTCCAGTATGAGTTCTCATGTGAATGACTAAATTATATTTTTTAGAAAACTCTTTTAGACACACTGCACACTTAAGTGTTTTTTTGCCTGTGACAAACCTGGTCTGATATCCACACAGAGATTGTTGTGAAGATTGTTTGAGTGAGTGTGAATGTTGATATAATTGGTCTCCTGCATGAACAACTGTACATTGTGTTGCCTCAACACATTGTTTTTCGGGTATTTTAGACATAGTGAATAATAAGTTCTCACAAATTTAAACTGTTTAACCAGGTGATATTTGAGAGTATTTTAATACAGAAAAAACTAATATTCCTGAATTATTCTATCATTGTAAATATAGCAAGCACTAAACATGTAGGGGTAAGTGTGTCTGAGGAACATGAAGGATGACACTAGCAGATATTTATGATATATTAACCTTATGACACTGTTGTTGGTACTCTAAGTGTTGTAGTACTAACACTTGTTACAGTGTTGTCAATGTATAAGCTTTGTTGTTACAGTGTTGTCACTGTACAAGCACTGTATTAGTGCTGACACTGTATTAACACTAGTCACTGTCATTGTATTAACACTGGTTAGTGTTGTCACTATATATACATTACAGTATTTACAGAACTTACGAAAGTTTTCTGACACTAACGTTGGTACTACAAGTACCTCCTTGTACCAGGATGACCTACAGTCTTGACACTACAAGTACCACCTTCTTGTACAAGGATGACTTGCAGTCTTGACACTACAAGTACCACCTTCTTGTACCTGGATGACCTGCAGTATTGACACTACAAGTACCACCTTCTTGTACCAGGATGACCTTCAGTATTGACACTACAAATGCCAGCCTCTGGTATCAAGATGACCTGCAAAATAAAATTGAAAATTTATGACCTTTTATTATAATCATTGTAATTAATTGTAATAAATATCATTATTATTATTTTAAACACACCAGCCATCTCTACCAGAGGTAAAGTGACTCAATAAAGAAGAAACACTTTCCCCATCACTGTCTTGCAAGAGGAGGGCTGTTGTTACACTTTGAATGTCCATCAAAACTGTAAATATTCCCAATGATCCTTCAGAGTGCAGACACTGTACTTCACACCACCACTGATCCTTCAGAGTGCAGACACTGTACTTCACACCACCACTGATCCTTCAGAGTGCAGACACTGTACTTCACACCACCACTGATCCTTCAGAGTGCAGACACTGTACTTCACACCACCACTGATCCTTCAGAGTGCAGACACTGTACTTCACACCACCACTGATCCTTCAGAGTGCAGACACTGTACTTCACACCACCACTGATCCTTCAGAGTGCAGACACTGTACTTCACACCACCACTGATCCTTCAGAGTGCAGACACTGTACTTCACACCACCACTGATCCTTCAGAGTGCAGACACTGTACTTCACACCACCACTGATCCTTCAGAGTGCAGACACTGTACTTCACACCACCACTGATCCTTCAGAGTGCAGACACTGTACTTCACACCACCACTGATCCTTCAGAGTGCAGACACTGTACTTCACACCACCACTGATCCTTCAGAGTGCAGACACTGTACTTCACACCACCACTGATCCTTCAGAGTGCAGACACTGTACTTCACACCACCACTGATCCTTCAGAGTGCAAACACTGTACTTCACACCACCACTGATCCTTCAGAGTGCAAACACTGTACTTCACACCACCACTGATCCTTCAGAGTGCAAACACTGTACTTCACACCACCACTGATCCTTCAGAGTGCAGTCACTGTACAGTGAACGCTTGGGTAATTTTAATCCATTCCAGAGAGCTTGTCCTTAACCGATTTTTATCATTAGCCAAATTAATTTTCCCCATAAGAAATAATGGAAAACCAGTTAATCCATTCCATACAGCAAAAGTATTCAAAAAAATAATTTTTTTTTACATGAAATATATATTTCATTACACAAAAAACAATGAGACCTGCACAATAATACATAAATAAATATTAAAATGACACTTACCTTTATTGAAAAGTATTGATGAGTGATGAGACACTGTTTTTCTTGAACACTCTGGGATTTTCAGAGTGATACATGAGTGAAGGCTTCACTTTGCAATCACCAGTAGCATTACCACATAAAATAAGAGTTAGCTTGTCTTTCATAGGCTTGTGTTCTGGGAGTGCCTTTTCCTCCTGAGTAATGCTGGCCCTGTTTGGCATTTTCTTCTAGAACAGACCTGTTTCATCACAATTGAACACTTGTTGGGGTTGGAATTTTTCAGCTTTACCATGCCTTATCACACTGTGTATGTCACTATGATTCTTAAATCTCTCAAACCAACCTTTGCTGGCCTTAAATTCATCAATATGAGCATTAGTTCCAGGCATTTTTCTTGTTCACCAGGGTGTTAATCAACTGGTGTGGGTTGCATCCTGGGAGACAAGATTAAGGACCCCAATGGAAATAAGTTAGACAGTCCTCAATGACACACTGACTTTCTTGGGTTATCCTGGGTAGCTAACCCTCTGGGGTTAATTGTTTCTCAGTACATGCAATTGTTTCTTGTTAAGCCACACCAACAATAGTCTCTCCACATCTTCGAATACTAGAGCTGATGGTGGTGCAGCAACAGCTGATGGTGGTGCAGCAACAGCTGATGGCGGTGCAGCAGTAGCAGCTGATCGTGGTACAGCAGCAGCTGACGGTGGTGCAGCAGCAGCTGACCGTGGTATGATAGCATTTTGATAGTATTTCTCGCCCTTTTTACCACAGGGTTGGCACTAGAAGCTTTCTTTAGGCCCATGGTGGCTTATTTAGCAGTTACAAGCACTAAAAACAATGGAATAATACAAAATGTATTGAATGAATGTGTGGAACCGTCAGCCCTGGCTTGTAAATAATGGCACACTAGCTGAAGGCAGGGCAGCAGAGGCGCTTAGGCCGGACGGACAGGCGGACACATTTGGGATGAATGTCCCTAACCAAGTTTTGCATCATTCGTCGAGCCAAAATTTTTACGCAAAGACATATTGCTATCCGATTTTATTGCTATCCGATGTCATCGTTACCCGAGGGTCCACTGTACTTTCTACCACCACCCCTCCTTCAGAGTGCAGTCACTGTACTTCTACCTCCACTCCTTCAGAGTGCAGCCACTTTACTTCCCACCTCCACCCCTCCTAGTGAGTGCATGCACTGCACTTCCCACCTCCACCCCTCTTGAGTTCAGACACTGTACTTCCTACCACCACCCAGTTTTCAAAGTGCAGAAACTGTACTTCCCACCTCCAGGACTCAAGTTTGATTAACTAGTTTCTCTAAATGTCTTCACAAATGTTATCTTGCTAACACTCCAATAGCATGTCATGTCCAAAAACCCATTTGCCTACACTCCTTTATAATATGTTCACATATGCCTGCTTGGCATTCAAGCCCCTCCTCTACCCCCTCCTTCCAACCTTCCCTCCACTACAGATTTACATGCCCTCCAAGTCAACCTATTTTGTTCCATCCTCCCTAAACATCCAAAGCATCTCAACAACCTCTTCTCAGCTCTCTGGATAATACTTTTTTAACTCTGCACCTCCTTCTCATCTCAAACTCATTCTCTGTATAATTCTTACACAACACAGTATTTTTTTTAATCACGTTGGTCATTTCCCACCAAGGTTGGGTGACTCAAAAAAGAGGAAACATTTTTGTTATCACTCCATCACTATCTTCCCAGAAGCTTGCTCATACAACAATTCAAAAAGTGCAACAAATTATTATACAGCTTTCAAAAAATGAGCCACATCTGTATGGGTAAAGGATCACTACAATTTATTATTATAATCAAAAAGAAGCACTAAGCCACAAGGGCTATACAGCACTGTAGGGCAGGAAGGAAGCGAGGGCATCAGGTGGCAAAAGGGAGATGGATGAGTAATAGGTTACAGAGAAAGCGGGGCAGTGGATGGTGAAAGGGTAAAGGGCAACAAGAGACTGAGCTAGAAAGGGCTGAGGGGAGTGCAAAAGGTATCATCATCAGAGTTTGTGGAGAAAATCAGTCGTTGTCAAGAAGTCAATGAGAGAGTCAGGATTAAAGGAGGGTCCATCAGCAAGAAGGGAAGGTAAAAAGAGAGTAGTAGAGCGGAGACAATGATGGAGGTAAATTCTGCGTGCTCATTGATAGAGAGTGCAGTCTAACATTATGTGGCTAATCAATACGGGAACTTGACACTGTTCACAGAGAGGAACAGGGTGCCTCTCCATGAGATACCCATGAGTAAGACGAGTGTGGCCAATGCAAAGGCGGGAGAGAGTGGTCTCCCAACCTCGGCACTGATGACAAGAAGACGGCCAGTAACCTATGCTCGGTTTAATAGAATGAAATTTGTTACCAAGCAGAGTTGACCAACGTTGTTGCCAACGGGTGTGAAGGTGGGTAGCTATTACAGCAAAATAGTCCAGAAATGGAACACCTCTATATGAAATTGGTAGGTCATGTAATGCTGACCGCGCAGCAGTGTCTGCCTGTTAATTGCCCTGTACATCAACATGACCAGGGACCCAACAAAAAACAATGTCTTTATGCTTGGTAGAGATACGGCGTAGCCAAAGTTGGATACGGAGAACTAGGGGGTGAGATGTATGAAATTTTCGCATAGCCTGAAGAACACTAAGGGAGTCTGAGACTATCACAAATGATGACACAGGCATAGATGCGATACGAATAAGTGCTGCAAGAATATCATACAATTCAGCAGTAAAAATGCTAGCCGAAGATAGTAAATGCCCCCACACGACAATGTCCGGAAACACTGCTGCAAATCCAACGCCGTCTGAAGACTTAGAGCCATCTGTGTATGCAGCGATGGCATGAGAATGAGAGTGGAAGTGATCAAGAAAAAGAGAGCGGGAAGCCACCGTAGGCAGTTGGGCTTTTGAGCAAAGGAGTGAGAAAGAACAGACCCAAACAGCTGGAACTTCCCAGGGGGGTAGGGAAAAGTGAGATGCTACATGAACATTATAAAGGTGGTAACTAAAGGGAAGACAAGAGCGAATGTAGGCAAAGAGAAAAGGGATGGAGCAAACAGGGGTGGCAAACAAATAAAGAATGTCTACTAATATCAGTGACCATTCTATAAATGGAAGAATTGTGGAGATCATGAGAGCATACATAGTAGTGAAGGCAATGGGCATCATGGCGATCAGACAAGGATGGAACATTCGCTTCTGCATAGAGGCTCTCAACAGGGTAAGAGCGAAAAGCACCAAAGCATAAACGTAATCCTTGGTGATGGATAGGGTTAAGGCTAGAGAGTGTAGCAGGAGAGGCCGCTGAATAAATCTGGTCTCCATAATCGAGTTTCAATAAAATGAGGGCTGAATGTAGGCGAAGCAGAGTTCGATGATCAGCTCCCCAGGAAAGATGAGGAAGGGTTTTAAGAAGGTTCAGCCGGCTGTGACAAGTTGCCTTCAGAGAGGTAATGTGAGGTTTCCAGGATAACCTACGGTCAAAGAGAAGGCCTAGAAACCTGAGTGTATCATGTTCGGGGATACGGGAGCCATAGAGATACAAAGGAAGATCGGAGATGACAGAGCATCTAGTGAAAGTAATTTGGTGTGTTTTGGTACTGGAAAATTTAAACCCATGCATGGTGGTCGAAGTGGAAACACGGTCGACCGCATGCTGGAGAGAAACTGTATTGAGATGACAGTCAGCGCCTGCACAAGCAATAGCGAAGTCATCAACATAGAGTGATGGCCAAATATTGGGTAGAAAAACAGGCCAAATCATTTATAGCAAGGAGAAAAAGTGTTTTGCTCAGAACACATCCCTGAGGGTCACCTTCAGCTTAGACGAAGTCCGGGGAAAGCACATTATTGACCCAAACACGGAAATGTCTGTCAGTTAAAAAGTTCTTAGGGAAGGATGGGAGATTGCCTCGGAGGCCTAAGGAGTGGGCCTGGGCCAAAATATTATACCTCCAAGTTGTGTCATATGCCTTTTCAAGGTCAAAAAATATGGCAATAACTGAGTGATTATTCGCAAAGGCATTACGAACATACGTATCCAAGCATAGTAAGGGGTCTATGGTAGAACGGCCCTTACGGAAGCCATATTGACTAGTGGAGAGACTGTTGTGTGTCTCTAAATACCACATTAAACGTTGATTTACCAGACGTTCCATCACTTTGCAAACTGCACTAGTAAGGGCGATGGGAAGATAGTGGGAGGCATCATGTCCTGTAGTACATGGCTTGCGGAAAGGGAGAACAATGGCAGATTTCCACAGCTGGGGAAGAACTCCTTGTGCCCAAATAAGATTGAAGAGGTGTAAGAGGACTACAAGGGCTGACTGATGTAAATGTTGTAACATACAAATATGAATGTCATCAGGCCCAGCTGCCGATGATCGGCAAGCTGAGAGTGTTGCCTCCAGTTCCTGAAGTGTAAAAGGCACATTATACTGTTCTTCTCTGAGAGAAGAAAAGTCCAAGACTTTGAGGAAAGAAACGAGAGGCATAAATGGAGCCCCCGGGAAATACGAACCAGATGAGTGCCAATTTCAATGGCAACGTCAAGAGGGTTTGCTACATCAACACCAGCGACCCGTAGAACAGGAGCCGGGTCAGGATAGTATTTACCACTCAATTTCCTCACTTTTTTCCAGACTGCACTCGTAGAGGAAGCAGAGGTGATGGTGGAAACATAGTCTCGCCAGCAAGTGCATTTAGCTTCACGGATGACACGGCGAGCGATCGCACTCTTCTGCTTAAAATCAAGAAGTCTCTCATCGGTTCTATTGTACCAGTACCTGCCCCATGCAGCACGTTTCAAACATACTGCATGAGCACAAGCAGGAGACCACCAAGGCACATACTTTTGAGAATGCCTGCCTGAGGTTTGGGGTATAGAATGAGAAGCTGCAATATAAACTGACATTGAGAAGAGGTGTAGGAGCTCATCAATGGAGGATGAAGAAGGAACCTCGCTAAAAGCAGTGAGTTGCGAGTAAAGGTCCCAATTTGCCCCATCAAATTGCCAGCGAGGGCTACAGAAGGGAGGTGAATAGGAAGGAGAAGTAAGAATGATTGGAAAATGATTGCTGTCATGTAAGTCCGGCAGAACAGACCAGATGAAGTCTAGTGCAGTGGAGGAAGAGCAGACTGATAGATTGATGCAAGAGAGAGTATGAGTACGAAGATCAAAATGGGTGTGAGTACCTGTATTTAAAACATTATGGGGGTGATAGGCGAGAAAAGCCTCCAACTGGATGCCACGTGAGTCACAATGAGACCCCCCAGAGGAAATGGTGGGGGTTAAAATCACCAAGTAACAGAAGTGGTGGTGGTAAGGATGAAACTATAAAGGCAAAATCTGAGATAGAAAATGCTCTAGAAGGATAGAGATATAAAGAACATATTGTAAACCACTTATTCAAGTGGATACGGGCTGCAGTGTAATGCAGCGAGGTATGGACAAATAGTTGACAGTACGGAATATCATTGCGTAGAAGAAGGGCACTTTCATTAAAGGTCCCATCTGAGAAACGATCTGACGAATACAATAAATTATAGCCTGAGATAGGTTGGAAAACAGCTGAGCGTAATTTTGGTTCTTGTAAGTAAGCACCAACAGGGGAAAACCTGGAAAGCAACATCTGAAGCTCACCCCGATTACCCCTGAGGCCGCGGATATTCCACTGTAAATAGGCCATGATTGGCAATGAAGAAAATACCAGGAATCCATAGGGAAGGGCACCTATGGACTAGAGGGGTTAGAAAAGTCAATGTGTGGTGGCATTGGAAGACGTTCAAGCAGCGAAGGAATGGAGCGTTGCGAAGAATGGAGTTGTGGAGATGGAGGAGAGGGAAGAGAAGGAACAGGAGGTGAATCAGTGTCCATTGAAGGTTTAGTCTCTGCAATATATTCTGAAATGGCTTCAAGTGTTTCTGAATTCAAAGATGTATGGGAGACAATATTGGAGGGAGAAGGAGGGTGAGTAAAGATTGGGACAGTAATGGACTGTACCAAAGTAGGGGGGGATGAAAAAGTGTAGGGGGCTGGAGAAGAAGTGTGGGAGGGGACAGAAAAGGCAGAAACCTGGGAGGTGGCAGAAGAGGGAGAAACTTGGGAGGGGACGGGGGTGGAAGGCATAGTACGAGGAGGAGGGCGAACTTCCACACTTGTAACAGAGCCAGAGAGAGGGGAAGAACTAGGCACAGAGACTGGAAAGGTAAAGTGTGGAGGTGGAAGAAGGGAAGGAAGGGGCAAAGAAGATTTGAGCACTGGGGATTTTTTGGAATCCTGAGAAGTAGAGGGGCGATTGGTATAAGGTGTCGTACGGGGTCTTGTCGATACCAGGGCTTGTGAGGAAGGAAGCAAAGATGTGAGAACAGACCGAGTTGTAGTCGGGACATCAGAGCCAAGGACAGCAAAAGGATTAGATGCCGGAGTGGCTATGGGAGGGGTAACAACAGAGGAGGCTGCAGAAGATGGGACCCCAGAAGTGGGGAGACATTTTGAAACACGAGAATATGAAACACGGGGTAGTCTCCCTTGGAGGCGGAGATGAGTAACTGCCATAACATAAGGGGGACCTTCTGCTTCTTTGAGGCAATGGATTTCACGCTCATTCAAGTAGACCTGGCAATGGCGAGAGTATGAAGGGTGAGCCTCATTACAATTAAGGCAAGATGGAGGTTGACTGCAAGATGTATTAGAATGGTTGTCGGCACCACAGACTGGGCATTCGGCTATAGATCTGCAATATTTCGCTGGGTGACCAAAACGCCAGCAATTTCTACACTGTTGCGGTGTAGTGATCACCTTTCGAACTTGTAACCAATGTCCCGCGACATAAACAGAGGACGGGAGTTCACGAATGTCGAAAGTTAATCGAGCCACATTGCAAGGGTAACATCTCTGCCCGCGGGCAGGAAGGACCTAAGTGTCTACTTTGAGGATTGGGAGATCCTGGAGCTCCAGCTGTTCAAGAATGTCATTGCCACAAGACTGGAAATTCTGTTGGACTATGGTATGGGGCAGAATGACAGTACCACTACAAGAATTGAGAGAAAGATGTTTTTCAATACTGATAGTAGTATCGATATGCAAAAGGAGAGAAAGATCATGAGCTTGGGTAGCATTCTGGACAGTGATGATGCACATACCACTCTTGAGAGCATGAAAAGAAATATCTTTACCAACATGGCGCAGGAGTGCTTTGCCAATACTATGGTCAGAAAGATAGGCAGAAGAAGAAGTCGGTCTCAAAGTAAAGAATTTAGTCCATTGTGTGGTCCAAAACTGAGCGTGGAAAGGAAGTGCATAACGTGTCAGTCTTTTCCGAGTAGAATGGGAAGGTAACGAAGGAACATCATCATGAGATTGTCGTTGGCATTTAGGAGTAGGACCAGAGATGGTCCGTGAAATGGGCTGGCGATTCGAAAATTGCCATACCGTAGAGGGAGAGGCCGGAAGCATAGTCAAAGGAGAGCGGAGGTCAGACAAATCGAAGGAGTAAGTTGAGGCCCCAGTACCTGAAGCGGGTGAGGAAACAGCACCAGCAAGAGGTACATGGGCATCAGGAGTGTCCGAAGAGTGGTCAAAAAACAAGGCAGGGTCAGAATGGGGTGCGGTATCAAGACGAGGCCTGGGGGTAGTGGGTTCATGGATTGGGTTCTCCATGGTTAGGTTACTCCTTTGCTTTTTGTTTTTAAGAAAAAAAAAA
Source organism: Cherax quadricarinatus (assembly GCF_038502225.1). Classification (NCBI taxonomy): domain Eukaryota; kingdom Metazoa; phylum Arthropoda; class Malacostraca; order Decapoda; family Parastacidae; genus Cherax; species Cherax quadricarinatus. Next base: position 6,892,181 of record NC_091390.1, read on the forward strand.
GAAGAAAAGAAAAGAAAAATAAATAAAGAATAAAAAAAGGGGGGAGAGGGGAGGAATAGCTCCCAGGAGGAATGAAAGGGCTGGAAATCTCCCTCCATGCCCAAGAGGACCTTAGCACCGCTAGTAGTGCAGATGCAGCATGGAACCCGTGCCATACCCTACCCTTCATGCCAGTAAACCAGCAATCCGGGATAGCAACCTCACATGTGCCGAGCTACCTTGGTGGACAAAAGAGAGGGCAGCCGGATATCTGCCACAAAGCATACCTCCTTCGGCCACCACCCCCGGAATCCAAAAGGTGGCTTCCAGAGATGCACCCATCGCCCGAAAGACACCCAAAGCCACTCTCCGGGATACAGGAGAGGGATAGGGACATCCCCAGGCGATCCAGATTCCACAGCAAACTACGCCACCACCAAGAACCTCAACGGAATGGGATGGACCCCGGTACCCTTTCCCCTACCCAGGAACTAGCTTGCCTGTGGGAAAAATCCCAAAGGCCAAAAAGAGGAAGGGCAAAAGGGAGGGGTGGGGAGGAGGAGGAGGAAAGGGAAAAGGGGAGGATGGGGAGGATGGGATAGGGAAGGGGGGATTGGGGGGTAATTAGGTTCGATCTGAGGAAGAAGACCAACAGGTCTAATTCCTCAGACCAAGAGCCTCTTCACCAAGACAAGGAGCCCCCCTTGAAGAGGAGATCACTACAAGACTGAGGGAACTATCAGTAAGAGGAAGTTCAGTAAAGGCAGAGTTTAATGTGACAATTTATTTATTTATTTATTTATTTATTACCAATTTGAGCACACATACAGAGGTACAAAAAAATACAGATAAGAGCAGCATGCCAAAGCCACTTATATGCATAGCATTACGGGCTGGCTTAAAATTAACTTAAGATTAACTAAGCAATGATGAAATCAGTGAAAAACATTAATGTAAACAGATTACTATAAAGCACAAGTGAGTATTACAAAGACAGGTCATATGGTTGCATTCAGTCATGTGAAGGATTCTGTTAGGTAGTGTATTTAAAAAATAATAAAGTTAGATTCGGTTTTAGGTTTAACATTTATAAGGTTCAGTTATTCAGTATTTATTTGGTTTTGGGTGAGTAAGTAGAGACTTGAATTTATAAACAGGTAGTGTTTCTTTTATATTTACAGGTAATGAATTCCAGATTTTAGGGCCTTTTATGTGCATTGAGTTTTTGCATAGTGTGAGATGGACACGAGGAACATCAAAGAGTGATCTGTGCCTTGTGTTATGGTCATGTGTTCTGTTGAGGTTGGCAAGGAGATGTTTGAGGGGAGGGTTAATATCAGAGTTAAGTGTTCTATGTATGTAATAGGTGCAGTAATAAGTATGGATGTTTTGTATGGTGAGTAGGTTTAGTGTATTGAATATTGGTGGAGTGTGCTGCCTGTAGTGAGAATTTGTTATCATTCTAACTGCAGCCTTTTGTTGGGTAATTAGTGGTCTGAGATGGTTAATTGTTGTTGAGCCCCATGCACAAATTCCATAGGTGAGATAGGGGTAAATAAGAGAGTGATATAGGGCCAGGAGGGCTGACTGTGGAACATAGTACCGTATCTTCGATAGTATGCCTACAGTCTTGGAAATTTTCTTAGAAATTTGTTGTATATGTGTATGAAATTTGAGTCTATTATCAAGGTGGATTCCTAAGAATTTTCCCTCTGTTAGCTTTGTGATAGGTGATCCGTTTATCATTATGTTAAGAGGGACATCTGTAGCTCTGTTACCAAACTGAATGAAGTAGGTTTTGTCAATGTTTAGTGTAAGTTTGTTAGTCCTCATCCAGGTAGATATTTTCTGTAATTCGGTATTTACAGTATTGGCTAGTGTGACTGGGCTCGGGTGAGAGAAGACGTATGTAGTGTCATCTGCAAATAGTGTGGGTTTGAGTAATTGCGAAGCATTTGGAAGGTCATTTATGTATAGGAGAAAGAGAAGAGGGCCAAGGACACTTCCCTGTGGGACACCAACTGTAATTGGTTGCGCAGAAGAGTTTGCCCCATTTGCGTACACATATTGGCTTCTGTTGCTGAGGTATGACTTGAGGTAGTTGAGGGAGTGCCCTCTTATACCATAGTGTGACAATTTTACGTGGAGCAAGTCATGGTCAACTGTATCAAAAGCTTTACGTAAGTCAATGAAGATCCCCAGTGGGACTTCTTTTTTCTCTATTGCAGTGTATATATGTTCTAGCATGTGTATAATAGCATCATTAGTATTTTTATTAGGCCTGAATCCAAATTGGCAGGGGTTGAGTATGTTTTGGGAGATAAGGTAGGAGTAGATTCGTTTATGAATTAATTTTTCGAAGATTTTTGAGAGAGGGTGTAAGTTGGATATTGGCCTATAGTTATTCAACTCTGTTTGGTCTCCTCCTTTGTGGATCGGGGTGACCTTTGCTATTTTGAGTACTGTAGGGAAGGTGGAGGATTCAATGGATTTGTTAAAGAGTGTTGCAATGATTGGAGATAGCACTTGTGACACTTTTTTGTATATAAAGGGTGGTAAGGTACTTAAATCTCCTGCCTTGATTTTTAGTGCATTGATAATAAGGGAGACTTCGTATGGGTTAGTCGGAGCTAGGAACAGTGTGTTCGGGTAGTTGCCGGTGAGGTAGTCATTTGGTGGGGTATCTGAGCTTGGGATTTTATTGGCAAGGTTTTGTCCTATAGTGGAGAAGAAATCATTGAGTCTGTTTGCTGTTTCTGTTGGTGGGAGTTGGGGTTCATCTGATTTTGCTAATTTTATTTCGCTATTTCGTGATATCTTTTTTGTTCCCAGAATTTCTGATAGGGTTTTCCAGGTCTTTTTTATATCACCTCGTAAGTTGGATAATCTGTTCTCATAATACAATTTTTTTGCCCTTCTTATCAGGCTGGTTAGGATTGACGAGTAACGTTTTGTTTGGTCTCTGGTCATGTGACCCATTCTGTACTGTTTTTCATATTGGTGTTTTGTATTTATGGATTTGAGAATGCTGGGTGTTAGCCAGGGACTGTTCAGTCTCTTTGCTGTCATCTGTTTAGTTTTTTTAGGGCAGTGCTTGTTGTAGAGGTATTGGGTCTTTTTTAAAAATTTAGACACAACAAGGTCGCAAGATGACACAATTCTTTGTGTACAGTCATGAAAAAATAGTCTCATCTCTTTCCACCTAAATCACCTTTACTGGCTATCTGCTCTCCAATATTAGTTTGATTAGCTGAAGGGTTAATGAGATAACTGAGCTTATATACTAACAAGTCAGACTTGACCCATTAAGTCAGTTTCAATGAAAAAGTCATAGTATCTGCAGTTCAAGTCACACTTTCTAAAAGTGAAGCAGGATAAGTTTGAGCACACACATGCCTTAAAATACACACACACACAAAATGAATTCTGTGTTTCTTTATAAGTGGAACAAATAATGAGGTGTTCAAATGTCAATAGAACTTTAGAAGTTTCTTGGAGGGACACTGGGTGCCCTCTCCTGTGATATAATGAGACCTCGAGTGGTTAATACACAGTTGTGTGAGAACTGTCTCTCAAGAACAACTATGTTTATCAACAACCCAACTATGGTTTGATGATCAGTTGTTCACTAACTTTGACTAATGTTGCTCCCACAGATTATAGATGTGACAGCAATGAAAACAAGGCGATCAACAACTTAACTATGGTTTGATCTTGAACAATTTGTTGTTCACTAACCACAACTAATGTTAAACCCATAGAACATGAATGTTCTGAAACAAAACTGGAAAATAGTGTGAATGGACAGGTCCTGAATGGTGAAACATGCAGAAGAGTTTAAAAGTTTATTGTCCTGGCCACCAGAACAACCCAAAACACAAAAGACTAGGTCTTCATGCTTGCCTATTATTGTTGAAGATGTGACATAGTTAATGTTGAACATTCCTATGTCTTTATGATTGCTGAGGAGCTGAAACAGTCAGTGTTGAATGAAATAATATCTATGACTGCTGAAGTGTCACAGTATTGAAAGCAACAATGTCATTATGATAGCTGAGGAGTAATGCATGCAATGAATTAAATCTCCTAAGAGCTTTGACTGCATTGTAGTTTTGAGAGCAAGAAAGAAAAAAGTTGACTTAGAATTAGAGAAGCAATGTGATACAGCAATAACTGCAAATAACTCTGCCATGAAAATAACAGCCAAATCTTTTAAGTGTTTGTCTAACACTTTATTCAGAAAAACAACTACATATAACACACCAACAGAGGATTCAGCACAACCAGTGAATACAGCAGTACTGTGTAAGTGTAACTGATAATGAACAAGGGAGAAGAAGAACATGGCAATAACAGAGATATGAGTCTGATAAGTGAAGACATACTTCGATAAAGGTAAACAGGTTTTGGGGGCATTTATGGATTTGGAAAAGGCATATGACACAGTGGATAGGGAAGGGGCAATATGCCAGATGTTGCAAATGTATGGAATATGAGGTAGGCTATTGAAAGCAGTGAAAAGTTTTTACGAGGATAGTGAGGCTCAGGTTAGGGTATGAAGGAGAGAGGGAGATTATTTCCCAGTAAAATTAGGCCTTAGACAAGGATGTGATATCATCATGGTTGTTCAATATATTCATAGATGGGGTTATAAGAGAAGTGAATGCTCAGGTGTTGGCAAGGGGTGTGGGGTTAAAAGATAAAGAATCTAAGACAAAGTGGGAGTTACCACAGTTACTCTTTCCTGATGACACTGTGCTTTTTGGGAGATTCTGAAGAGAAGTTGCAGAGGTTGGTGGATGAGTGTGGTAGGGTATGTAAAAGAAGAAAATTAAAAGTGAATGTAGGAAAGAGTAAGGAGATGAGAATAACATTAAAAATTATGTATTGAAAGACTGGTTGTCAGACTGCAGGAAGAGAGCATGGAAGAGGTGAATGTATTCAAATATTTAGGAGTGGATGTGTCACCAGATGGATCAATGAAAAATGAGTGGTACATTGATCGGAGAAAAAAAATGAGTGGTGCATTGAGGAGTCTGTGGAGACAAAGAACTTCATCTATGGAAGCACAGAAGGGAATGTATGAGAGCACAGTTATACCAATGCTAAACAGAGATATAGACAGATACAGAGACAGTCAAAGTCAGGCAGCCGGCCAGCTAGCCAAACTGCTGAATACATAAGAATAAAAAGGAACATGGCAGCAGGCCTACTGGCCCATGCAAGGCAGGTCCATGTCACCCCAGGCTTACCTGGAGTTAAACTGGAGAGAGTTCCGGCTGTCAATGCCCCACTGCCTGGTCTGTGACCAGGCCTCATGGTAGATCAGGGCCTAATCAAAAAGGCTGTTACTGCTGGCTGCACGCAATCCAACGTACAAGCCACAGCCTGGCTAGTCAGTTACCGACTTCAGGTGCTTGTCCAGTGCCTGCTTGAAGACAGCCAGGGGTCTATTGGTAATCCCCCCTTACATATGCTGGGAGGCAGTTGAACAGTCTCGGGCCCCTGACACTTATTGTGTCTCTTAATGTGCTAGTGACACCCCTGCTTTTCATTGGGCAGATGTTGCATCATCTGCCGAGTCTTTAGCTTTCAGGGTGATTTTCGTGTGCAAAATTGGTACTAGTCTCTCTAGGATTTTCCAGGTGTATATAATCATGTATCTCTCCCACCTGCATTCCAGGGAGTACAGGTTCAGGAACTTCAAGCACTCACAGTAATTGACATGTTTCATCTCAGTTATGCGTGCTGTGAAGAATCTCTGTACATTTTCTAGGTCATCAATTTCTCATGCTTTGAAAGGTGCTATTAGTGTGTAGCAATATTCCAGCCAAGATAGAACAAGTAACCTGCAGAGTGTCATCATGGGCTTGGCATCTCTAGTTTTGAAGGTTCTCATTATCCATCCTGTCATTTTTCTAGCAGATGCGATTGATACAATGTTATGGTCCTTGAAGGTGAGATCCTCCGACATGATCACTCCCAGTCTTTGACGTTAGATTTTTGCTCTACAGTGGACCCCCGGTATTCGATGGCATCGGTATTCGATAAATCCGGTATTCGATGCATTATATCACAAAAAATTTTCCTCGGTATTAGATTGAAAACCCGGTATTCGATACGATTCGTATGAGATCTGTCCACATGTGGCCTGAACTGCCCCTTGTGTGCCAGTGTTTACAAGCCAGCCAGTGTGCGCGCATCTAAGGATACATTCGGTACATTCCATATTATCCATATTATCACTGTGTTTGGTGCTTGTTTCTGCAAAATAAGTCACCATGGGCCCCAAGAAAGCTTCTAGTGCCAACCCTGTGGTAAAAAGGGTGAGAATTAGTATGGAAATTAAGAAAGATTTTGAAGGGTTTGGGGCTAACCCTGACAAGCCTATACCAGTTGTGGAATACATTGTGCCTACTTCAAAAATTAAGGAAATGTGTGCACAGTGGGTTGAGGTGCAAACCTTTATGGATGAAAATCACCCTAACACAGCTATTACAATGACAATGTTGTGGCCCATTTTAGACAAATCGTAAAGGAACGGGAGGTACAGAGCTTTATGGACAGATTTGTTGTGCGACAGAGGTCCAGTGGCTCTCAAGCTGGTCCTAGTGGCATTAAAAGAAGAAGGGAAGTAACCCTGGAAAAGGACTTGCTACCTCAAGTCCTAATGGAAGGGGATTCCCCTTCTAAACACTAACACCTCTCCCCATCTCCAATCCCATCAATCATCACTAGATCTTCATTAAAGGTAAGTGTCAATTATTTCATTGTTATTGTAATTATTCTATTGCATTAAACTTAATATTACATGTAGTAAAATTTTGTTTTTAATACTTTTGGGTGTCTTGCTCGGATTAATTTGATTTTCATTATTTCTTATGAGGAAAATTTATTTGGTTTTTGATATTATCAGTATTCGATGACCTCTCAGGAACAGCTTAGTATCGAATCCCAGGGGTCCACTGTATTGTGTGGCTGGAATTTGTTTTATACTCTGATGAAGTTTTAATTTCCTCATGTTTACCATTTCGGAGTAATTGAAATTTCTCATTGTTGAACTTCATATTGTTTTCTGCAGCCCACTGAAAGATTTGGTTGATGTCCGCCTGGAGCCTTGCAGTGTCTGCAATGGAAGACACTGTCATGCAGATTTGGGTGTCATCTGCAAAGGAAGACACAGTGCTGTGGCTTACATCCTTGTCTATGTCAGATAAGAGGATGAGGAACAAGATGGGAGCGAGTACTGTGCCTTGCAGAACAGAGCTTTTTACCATAGCAGCCTCAGACTTGACTCTGTTGACTACTACTCTTTGTGTTCTATTTGTGAGGAAGTTATAGATCCATCTACCAACTTTTCCTGTTATTCCTTTAGCACGCATTTTGTGCGCTATTACGCCATGGTCACACTTGTCAAAGACTTTTGCAAAGTCTGTGTATATTACATCAGCATTCTTTTTGTCTTCTAGTGCATCTAGGACCTTGCCATAGTGATCCAGTAGTTGGGACAGACAGGTACCATATGGTACAATGGTACCATATGGTGCAAAGGTACCATATGGTAGTGTACCATATGGTACCATTGTACCATATGGTACTGTTGTATTCAACACAATAACTGCACTAACATTTTCATCATTATTTCATTTACAATAATTGTTTGCGAAGGTACCATATGGTACAGTGTACCATATGGTACCATTGTACCATATGGTACCATATGGTACTGTTGTATTCAACACAATAACTGCACTAATATTTTCATCATTATTTCATTTACAATAATTGTTTACAACATAAAATATGCAAAAATGTTGTATACAGTGGACCCCCGCATAACGATGGCATCACATAGCGATTAATCCGCATACCGCTTGCTTTAATCGCAAAAATTTTGCCTCACATACCGCTTAAAAACCCGCTTACCGATTTTCGTCCGAGACGCGTCCAATGTGCGGCCTGAGCCACGCTCACATGTTCCGCCGGTGGCATTGTTTACCAGCCAGCCTCCGCGGTAACATCCAAGCATACAATCAGAATATTTCGTATTATTACAGTGTTTTCGGTGCTTTTTCTGGAAAATAAGTGACCATGGGCCCCAAGAAAGCTTCTAGTGCCAACCCTACAGCAATAAGGGTGAGAATTACAATAGATATGAAGAAAAAGATCATTGATAAGTATGAAAGTGGAGTGTGTGTCTCCGAGCTGGCCAGGTTGTATAATAAACCCCAATCAACCATCGCTACTATTGGTGGTACAGCTGCTGCTGCTGCTGCACTGTCAGCTGCTGCTGCTGCTGTAGCATCGTCTGCTGCTGCTGTAACATCGTCTGTTGCTGCTGTAGCATCGTCTGTTGCTGCTGTACCACCGTCAGCTGCTGCTGCTGCTGTAGCACCGTTGTTGGTGTGGGTTATTGAGAATACCAAGAAACAATTAACCCCAGAGGATTTGCCACCCAGGATAACCCAAAAAAGTCAGTGTCATCGAAGACTGTCTAACTTATTTCCATTGGGGTCCTTAATCTTGTCTCCCAGGATGCAACCCACACCAGTCGACTAACACCCAGGTCAACAGGGAAAAATGCCTGGAACTAGTGCTCATATTGGTGAATTTAAAGCCAGCAAAGGTTGGTTTGAGAGATTTAAGAATCGTAGTGACATACACAGTGTGATAAGGCCTGTTCTGGAAGAAAATGCCAAACAGGACCTACAGTACTCAGGAGGAAAAGGCACTCCCAGGACACAGTGTCTCATCAGTCATTGCTGCATCTTCAATAAAGGTAAGTGTCATTTATTCTTCATTTAGTAGACTAGTACATGCACAATATATACTGTGCATGTACTACTCTACTATTGTGCATGTATCCTTCTCTTTGTGTGTGGGAAAATGTATATTTCATGTGGTAAAATTTTTTTTTTCATACTTTTGGGTGTCTTGCACGGATTAATTTTATTTCCATTATTTCTTATGGGGAAAATTCATTCACATAACGATTATTTCGCATAACAATTACCCCTCTTGCACGGAGTAAAATTGTTAACCGGGGGTCCACTGTATTAGTAATGTTCTATTATAAATTTACAAATGTACAGCCACTGGATATGTTGCTAGAGGTGAATGTTGCAGCACTTTGTCTTGGAAACTGCTGAGCCAGTAACTTGTCCCTCACTCACACTCTCAGTCCTGGGTGAATGATGCAGCACTTTGTCTTGGAAACTGCTGAGTCAGTGACTTGTCCCTAACTCACACTCTCAGTCCTGGGTGAATGTTGCAGCACTTTATCTTGGAAACTGCTGAGTCAGTAACTTGTCCCTCTCTCACACTCTCAGTCCTGGGTGAATGATGCAGCACTGTGTCTTGGAAACTGCTGAGCCAGTAACTTGTCCCTCACTCACACTCTCAGTCCTGGGTGAATGATGCAGCACTTTGTCTTGGAAACTGCTGAGTCAGTAACTTGTCCCTCACTCACACTCTCAGTCCTGGGTGAATGATGCAGCACTGTGTCTTGGAAACTGCTGAGCCAGTAACTTGTCCCTCACTCACACTCTCAGTCCTGGGTGAATGATGCAGCACTGTGTCTTGGAAACTGCTGAGTCAGTGACTTGTCCCTCACTCACACTCTCAGTCCTGGGTGAATGATGCAGCACTGTGTCTTGGAAACTGCTGAGCCAGTAACTTGTCCCTCACTCACACTCTCAGTCCTGGGTGAATGATGCAGCACTGTGTCTTGGAAACTGCTGAGCCAGTAACTTGTCCCTCACTCACACTCTCAGTCCTGGGTGAATGATGCAGCACTGTGTCTTGGAAACTGCTGAGCCAGTAACTTGTCCCTCACTCACACTCTCAGTCCTGGGTGAATGATGCAGCACTGTGTCTTGGAAACTGCTGAGCCAGTAACTTGTCCCTCACTCACACTCTCAGTCCTGGGTGAATGATGCAGCACTGTGTCTTGGAAACTGCTGAGCCAGTAACTTGTCCCTCACTCACACTCTCAGTCCTGGGTGAATGATGCAGCACTGTGTCTTGGAAACTGCTGAGTCAGTGACTTGTGGCCCGGTGGCCTGGTGGCTAAAGCTCCCTCTTCACACACGGAGGACCCGGGTTCGATTCCCGGCGGGTGGAAACATTTCGACACGTTTCCTTACACCTGTTGTCCTGTTCACCTAGCAGCAAATAGGTACCTGGGTGTTAGTCGACTGGTGTGGGTCGCATCCTGGGGGACAAGATTAAGGACCCCAATGGAAATAAGTTAGACAGTCCTCGATGACGCACTGACTTTCTTGGGTTATCCTGGGTGGCTAACCCTCCGGGGTTAAAAATCCGAACGAAATCTTATCTTATCTTATCTCACACTCTCAGTCCTGGGTGAATGTTGCAGCACTTTGTCTTGGAAACTGCTGAGTCAGTGACTTGTCCCTCACTCACACTCTCAGTCCTGGGTGAATGATGCAGCACTTTGTCTTGGAAACTGCTGAGCCAGTAACTTGTCCCTCACTCACACTCTCAGTCCTGGGTGAATGATGCAGCACTTTGTCTTGGAAACTGCTGAGTCAGTGACTTGTCCCTCACTCACACTCTCAGTCCTGGGTGATTGATGCAGCACTGTGTCTTGGAAACTGCTGAGTCAGTGACTTGTCCCTCACTCACACTCTCAGTCCTGGGTGAATGATGCAGCACTTTGTCTTGGAAACTGCTGAGTCAGTGACTTGTCCCTCACTCACACTCTCAGTCCTGGGTGAATGATGCAGCACTTTGTCTTGGAAACTGCTGAGTCAGTGACTTGTCCCTCACTCACACTCTCAGTCCTGGATGAATGATGCAGTACTCTGTCTTGGAAACTGCTGAGTCAGTGATTTGTCCCTCACTCACACTCTCAGTCCTGGGTGAATGATGCAGCACTGTGTCTTGGAAACTGCTGAGTCAGTGACTTGTCCCTCACTCACACTCTCAGTCCTGGGTGAATGATGCAGCACTGTGTCTCAGAAACTGCTGAGTCAGTGACTTGTCCCTCACTCACACTCTCAGTCCTGGGTGAATGATGCAGCACTGTGTCTTGGAAACTGCTGACCCAGTGACTTGTCCCTCACTCACACTCTCAGTCCTGGCTGGTGCCTCGTGGCACCTACACCTCCTACTGACCATATGGTACAGGCTATCATGTTACAGGGTACCCTATGGTACAGGATACCATATGGTGTAGGATACCACATGGTGCAGGATACCATATGGTGCAGGATACCACATGGTGCAGGATACCATATGGTGCAGGGTACCATATGGTGCAGGGTACCATATGATACAGGGTAGCATATAGTACAGGGTACCATATGGTACAGGGTATCATATGGTACCATATGGTGCAGGGTACCACATGATACAGGGTACCATAAGGTACTGATACAGGGATCCCTATAGAAAAAAGTCACCCTGACTTTTTTTTGGGTTATCCTAGGATTTTATACATATAAGAACATAAGAACATAAGAAAGAAGGAACACTGCAGAAGGCCTACTGACCCAAGCAAAGCAGGTCCATGCCACCCCCGGCCTAGAACAATGACCACCTAGTCAGGTCACTTCCACTTAAGGAAGGAGCATGGCACCAGACCTTTTAGCCCAAGCTAGTCTGGTCCCACTCATGTATTTATCCAACCTATTTTTAAAACTACACAACGTCTTAGCATCTATGACTGTACTTGGGAGTTTGTTCCACTCATCCACAACTCTATTACCAAACCAATGCTTTCCTATATCCTTCCTGAATCTGAACTTTTCCAACTTGAAGCCATAGCTGTGAGTCCTGTCTTGGCTGGATATTTTCAGCACGCTATTTACATCCCCCTTTATTTATTCCTGTTTTTCATTTATACACCTCAATCATATTTCCCCTAATTCTATGCCTTTCTAGAGAGTGCAGATTCAGGGCCCTCAGTCTATCCTCATAGGGAAGATTTCTGATACATAGGATCAACTTTGTCATCCTCCTCTGTACGTTTTCCAGTGCATTTATATCCATCCTGTAATATGGTGACCAGAAATGTGCAGCATAAACTAAATGAGGCCTAACCAATGATATATAGAGTTGAAGAACAACCTGAGGACTTCTATTATTTATACTTCTAGATATGAAGCCAAGGATTCTGTTAGATTTATTGTGAACACTTATGCACTGTTGTCTTGGTTCCAGATTACTGCTAACCAGAACTCCTAAATCCTTTTTGCAATCAGTAGTATTAAGATCTACACTATTCAGTTTATAAGTGGCATGGTTATTGTCCTATCCAACATTTAGCACTTTGCATTTGTCTATATTAAACTGCATTTGCCACTTTTTCTGTCTCATAAAAACGCTAGATAACAGGGATATCTTGCTACTCCTACTTACACTTTGGTCACACTTCACAGACACGCACATGCATATATATATACATACATCTAGGTTTTTCTCCTTTTTCTAAATAGCTCTTGTTCTTCTTTATTTCTTCTATTGTTCATGGGGAAGTGGAAAAGAATCTTTCCTCCGTAAGCCATGCGTGTCGTATGAGGCGACTAAAATGCCGGGAGCAATGGGCTAGTAACCCCTTCTCCTGTAGACATTTACTAAAAAAGAGAAGAAAAACTTTATAAAACTGGGATGCTTAAATGTGCGTGGATGTAGTGCGGATGACAAGAAACAGATGATTGCTGATGTTATGAATGAAAAGAAGTTGGATGTCCTGGCCCTAAGCGAAACAAAGCTGAAGGGGGTAGGAGAGTTTCAGTGGGGGGGAAATAAATGGGATTAAATCTGGAGTATCTGAGAGAGTTAGAGCAAAGGAAGGGGTAGCAGTAATGTTAAATGATCAGTTATGGAAGGAGAAAAGAGAATATGAATGTGTAAATTCAAGAATTATGTGGATTAAAGTAAAGGTTGGATGCGAGAAGTGGGTCATAATAAGCGTGTATGCACCTGGAGAAGAGAGGAATGCAGAGGAGAGAGAGAGATTTTGGGAGATGTTAAGTGAATGTATAGGAGCCTTTGAACCAAGTGAGAGAGTAATTGTGGTAGGGGACCTGAATGCTAAAGTAGGAGAAACTTTTAGAGAGGGTGTGGTAGGTAAGTTTGGGGTGCCAGGTGTAAATGATAATGGGAGCCCTTTGATTGAACTTTGTATAGAAAGGGGTTTAGTTATAGGTAATACATATTTTAAGAAAAAGAGGATAAATAAGTATACAAGATATGATGTAGGGCGAAATGACAGTAGTTTGTTGGATTATGTATTGGTAGATAAAAGACTGTTGAGTAGACTTCAGGATGTACATGTTTATAGAGGGGCCACAGATATATCAGATCACTTTCTAGTTGTAGCTACACTGAGAGTAAAAGGTAGATGGGATACAAGGAGAATAGAAGCATCAGGGAAGAGAGAGGTGAAGGTTTATAAACTAAAAGAGGAGGCAGTTAGGGTAAGATATTAACAGCTATTGGAGGATAGATGGGCTAATGAGAGCATAGGCAATGGGGTCGAAGAGGTATGGGGTAGGTTTAAAAATGTAGTGTTAGAGTGTTCAGCAGAAGTTTGTGGTTACAGGAAAGTCGGTGCAGGAGGGAAGAGGAGCGATTGGTGGAATGATGATGTAAAGAGAGTAGTAAGGGAGAAAAAGTTAGCATATGAGAAGTTTTTAGAAAGTAGAAGTGATGCAAGGAGGGAAGAGAATATGGAGAAAAAGAGAGAGGTTAAGAGAGTGGTGAAGCAATGTAAAAAGAGAGCAAATGAGAGAGTGGGTGAGATGTTATCAACAAATTTTGTTGAAAATAAGAAAAAGTTTTGGAGTGAGATTAACAAGTTAAGAAAGCCTAGAGAACAAATGGATTTGTCAGTTAAAAATAGGAGAGGAGAGTTATTAAATGGAGAGTTAGAGGTATTGGGAAGATGGAGGGAATATTTTGAGGAATTGTTAAATGTTGATGAAGATAGGGAAGCTGTGATTTCGTGTATAGGGTAAGGAGGAATAACATCTTGTAGGAGTGAGGAAGAGCCAGTTGTGAGTGTGGGGGAAGTTCGTGAGGCAGTAGGTAAAATGAAAGGGGGTAAGGCAGCCGGGATTGATGGGATAAAGATAGAAATGTTAAAAGCAGGTGGGGGTATAGTTTTGGAGTGGTTGGTGCAATTATTTAATAAATGTATGGAAGAGGGTAAGGTACCTAGGGATTGGCAGAGAGCATGCATAGTTCCTTTGTATAAAGGCAAAGGCAAGAGAGTGCAAAAATTATAGGGGGATAAGTCTGTTGAGTATACCTGGTAAAGTGTATGGTAGAGTTATAATTGAAAGAATTAAGAGTAAGACGGAGAATAGGATAGCAGATGAACAAGGAGGCTTTAGGAAAGGTAGGGGGTGTGTGGACCAGGTGTTTACAGTGAAACATATAAGTGAACAGTATTTAGATAAGGCTAAAGAGGTCTTTGTGGCATTTATGGATTTGGAAAAGGCATATGACAGGGTGGATAGGGGGGCAATGTGGCAGATGTTGCAAGTGTATGGTGTAGGAGGTAGGTTACTGAAAGCAGTGAAGAGTTTTTACGAGGATAGTGAGGCTCAAGTTAGAGTATGTAGGAAAGAGGGAAATTTTTTCCCAGTAAAAGTAGGCCTTAGACAGGGATGTGTGATGTCACTGTGGCTGTTTAATATATTTATAGATGGGGTTGTAAGAGAAGTAAATGCGAGGGTCTTGGCAAGAGGCGTGGAGTTAAAAGATAAAGAATCACACACAAAGTGGGAGTTGTCACAGCTGCTCTTTGCTGATGACACTGTGCTCTTGGGAGATTCTGAAGAGAAGTTGCAGAGATTGGTGGATGAATTTGGTAGGGTGTGCAAAAGAAGAAAATTAAAGGTGAATACAGGAAAGAGTAAGGTTATGAGGATAACAAAAAGATTAGGTGATGAAAGATTGAATATCAGATTGGAGGGAGAGAGTATGGAGGAGGTGAATGTATTCAGATATTTGGGAGTGGACATGTCAGCGGATGGGTCTATGAAAGATGAGGTGAATCATAGAATTGATGAGGGAAAAAGAGTGAGTGGTGCACTTAGGAGTCTGTGGAGACAAAGAACTTTGTCCTTGGAGGCAAAGAGGGGAATGTATGAGAGTATAGTTTTACCAACGCTCTTATATGGGTGTGAAGCGTGGGTGATGAATGTTGCAGCGAGGAGAAGGCTGGAGGCAGTGGAGATGTCATGTCAGAGGGCAATGTGTGGTGTGAATATAATGCAGAGAATTCGTAGTTTGGAAGTTAGGAGGAGGTGCGGGATTACCAAAACTGTTGTCCAGAGGGCTGAGGAAGGGTTGTTGAGGTGGTTCGGACATGTAGAGAGAATGGAGCGATACAGAATGACTTCAAGAGTGTATCAGTCTGTAGTGGAAGGAAGGCGGGGTAGGGGTCGGCCTAGGAAAGGTTGGAGAGAGGGGGTAAAGGAGGTTTTGTGTGCGAGGGGCTTGGACTTCCAGCAGGCATGCGTAAGCGTGTTTGATAGGAGTGAATGGAGACAAATGATTTTTAATACTTGACGTGCTGTTGGAGTGTGAGCAAAGTAACATTTATGAAGGGATTCAGGGAAACCGGAAGGCCGGACTTGAGTCCTGGAGATGGGAAGTACAGTGCCTGCACTCTGAAGGAGGGGTGTTAATGTTGCAGTTTAAAAACTGTAGTGTAAAGCACCCTTCTGGCAAGACAGTGATGGAGTGAATGATGGTGAAAGTTTTTCTTTTTTGGGCCACCCTGCCTTGGTGGGAATCGGCCAGTGTGATAATAAAAATAAAAAAAATAAATCTGCCACTTCTCCGACCACTGCATCAGTCTATTCAAATCATTCTGGAGTGCACTAATATCCTCAATAGAGTGAATTGGACAGCCTAGTTTGGTGTCATCAGCAAATTTTTTTATGTGGCTAATTATTCCCTCATCTATATCGTTTATGTAAATTGTGAACAACAAGGGGCCCAACACTGATCCCTGTGGAACACCACTTGTGATGTGCCCCCATTCTGATTTCTCCCCATTTATGCAAACTCCTATTTGTCAACCATGCCTCTACCCAGGAAAAAATTCCTCCTCCTAATCCGTATGCCTTAAGTTTCCTCAAAAGTCTCTGATGTGGAACTCTATTGAAAGCCTTACTGAAGTCCATATACACAATATCACATTCATTACGATGATCTACCTCTTCAAACACCTTAGCAAAAAAAGTTAGAAAATTCATAAGACAGGAACACCCCTTAGTAAAACCGTGTTGAGATTCATTTATCAATTTATGCCTATCAAGATGGCTACGAATTGCCTCGGCAATTATTGCCTCCATAAATTTTCTCACTATGGAGGTAAGGCTTATTGGTCTATAGTTCGAAGCTAAGGACCTGTCACCTGCCTTGTAAATAGGTGTTACAATTGCCATTTTTCCACTTATCAGGCACTATGCCAGTTGTAGTGATATGTTGAAAAGATTAGCCAAAGGTTTGCAAAATTCCTCTTTACATTCCTTTAAAAACCCTTGCAAACAATTCATCAGGGCCTGGGGATTTGTTAGGCTTTAATTTTTCTATATGTCTCAGGACCATGTCACTAGTTACTGCAATTGTGCATAGTTTATTATTGTCCTGTTCTTCATAATTTATTATTTCTGGATTTTTGCTAATATCTTCCTGAGTAAAGACTGAGAGGAAGTAAGAATTGAAAATTTCACACATATCCCTATCACTGTCAGTGATCTGACCTTAGCTACTCTTAAGTGGACCTATCTTGTCTCTAATCTTACTTCTGAATACCCTAAAGAACCATTTTGGGTTAGACTTTGAATCCCTTGTGACCTTAGCCTCATTATCCCTTTTTGCTTTTCTTATTCCTTTTTATTTCTCTCTTTAATTGAATATGTTGATTTCTTTACTGCCCTTCCCCTCTTTTGGTATGCCTATATATGCCTCTCTTTTGACATATAAGATGTTTTAATTTATTGTTCATCCATTTGGGATCATTTTTGTTAAATCTAATTTCCCTACTCGTAGTCAGATCATCCCAATTTAGCCCACCCTGGTCATTTTTCAGTCCCAGGAAATCAGCCTATCTAAAGTCTGGGGAAATCAGCCAATCTAAGGTCTGGGACAGAGACTTGATTGCAGTTTACTGGGTAATTCCATAATATTGAAACTAAGTGACATGTGATCACTTTCCCCAAGCTCATCATTAACCTCAAGATTATTAATTAGTGAATTTTTGTTGGCAAGAACCAAGTCAAGCAGATTGTTTCCTCTAGTTGATTCTGTCACAACCTGTTCTAAAAAGCAATCCTGAACTGTATCAAGAAAGTCACTAGACTCAAGATATCCTGTCAAATTATTCCAATCAATTTGTCTAAAGTTAAAATCCTCCATTAACACAACATTTTCATATCTAGACGCCTTATGAATTTCGTCCCATAGCTGCTTACTGCACTCCTTATCAAGGTTTGGGGGCCTACATATAACACCCAAAATTAATTTTTCATACCTCTCGAGAAACTGTGGCCAAACAGATTCTGTGTCCGATGTTTCTATTCTTATATCATGTCTAACACAACAAGTTAAATTATCTCTTACATACATCGCCACTCCACCACCCTTCCAGTTGACCCTATCAGTGTGGAATAGTTTATAACCCTTTATGCTGCATTCAGAAGGCATTTCTCTATCCTTCAAGTTGAATGCTGCTATGTATGATAATCTATGTAACTGTATTTGTGTATACCTTAATAAATTTACTCAAGCACATGTGGTATTGTAAGTTTATTTAGGTATACAGAAATAAAGTTACATAGATTATCTTACATAGGAGCATATGTTTGAAGAACCTAGGATAACCCAAAAGAGTCAGACAGACTTATTTCTATTAGGGTCCCTGTACCATATGGTACAATGTACCATATGGTATAATATGCCATATGGAACACTGTACCATATGGTACCATTGTACCATACGATACCATTGTATGATGTGGTACCATTGTACCATATGATACCACTGTACCATATGGTTCAAAACCATAGAAATCATCTTCAGATCCACTTCCATCAGTCTTAGAACTGTAAGTTGGGAAGAGGAGAGTCAGAATTTGCCCAGGGAGTGACAGCTACTTTGCCACCAGGCATGGTGAACAAAGCTACTTTGGCAGCCTTCCCACAATGCCATGCGGGTGTCCAGATTTTTTCTATAGTGTGCACACTGACCACACAGACCCATTCTCTTAGATGTAGGAATACCAGCCTTCTTGATCTAAATTTGAGGCTACTAGAATTTTGGCATAGTTTCATGGTTTGGACCCACAACTCAAAGCTGTAGAACTATGGCACGGACCCTGAAAGGGTTAAAATGGGAGTGTTAATACGACATGACATCAGTGAATCCCTGGTGTTTGCCGTGCCATTTACTCTAGGTGGCACTCCCACAGATTACTAAGTGCTCCCTGATTTTTTTCATACTGAGCACATTGAGTGCACAGACCCATTTTTTCATATGTAGGCAACTCAGGCCTATTGCACCAAATTTGAAGGAATGAAAAATAAAACATTGATATATGTTTGGAGGGCTACGCACGTGCATGTAGATCTACGTGTGGACAGTTTAAGGGTTAAAAACACTTGAAATTTTGGAGTTTCTGGACATAATGGAGAGAAGTGGTGCTTAAGGAGCTCACAGAGAATGTAAACAAACCAGGTGGGGTGTGGTGACTGTATTAGAAAGTCAGGTCAGGGTAGCCATATAGTGAGTTTTTGTCATAATTTGAAATGTCCATATTAGCAGAACACTATAAAGAGAAATGCCATCTGAGGAATCTGACTGCATTTAATGTTTATTTATCATTAAAATTTGCACTTTATATTTATTTCTCATTGCTTTCTGCATGTAAAACTATAGTTAATCTTCAAAAAATGTATTTTTTGTAAATATTATTGGGTGTCTGATAGGGATTACAGTGGAACCTTGACTTATTAGTGCCCCAACATATGAGTTTTTTGAGATACGAGCCATCAATCTGTCGATTTTTTGCTCTGAGTTACAAGCCAACATTTGGGTTACGAGCCAGCTCCCTCCAACTTCCCCCTCAACCCAAAACCTGGACACCTCTCTCGTTTATCTATGATTTCATGCTTAAATTCCATGGAAATCATCCTCCTTTTCTTACCAGCACTGTCCTTTACAATTACTTTCTTAGGACCCATGGTTAGAAAAGCAAAATTTGGCCAAATGACTGTCAAAAAAGTAGGGAAATCAGGAGAGAACTGCTCCCACAGTGAGGTAAACAGTGCAGTGAGTCGACTTCATTCTGAAGCTCACGTTGTTATAATAATGTATTTTTTTATTATTATCACACTGGCCAATTCCCACCAAGGCAGGGTGGCCCGAAAAAGAAAAACTTTCACCATCATTCACTCCATCATTGTCTTGCCAGAAGGGTGCTTTACACTACAGTTTCTAAACTGCAACATTAACACCCCTCCTTCAGAGTGCAGGCACTGTACTTCCCATCTCCAGGACTCAAGTCCGGCCTGCCGGTTTCCCTGAACCCCTTCATAAATGTTACTTTGCTCACATTCCAACAGCATGTCAAGTATTAAAAACCATATGTCTCCATTCACTCCTATCAAACATGCTCACGCATGCCTGCTGGAAGTCAAAGCCCCTCACACACAAAACCTCCTTCACTCCCTCCATCCAACCTTTCCTAGGCCGACCCCTACCCTGCCTTCCTTCCACTACAGACTGATACTCTCTTGAAGTCATTCTGCTTCGCTCCATTCTCTCTACATGTCCGAACCACCTCAGCAACCCTTCCTCAGCCCTCTGGACAACAGTTTTGGTAATCCCGCACCTCCTCCTAACTTCCAAACTATGAATTCTCTGCATTATATTCACACCACACATTGCCCTCAGACATGACATCTCCACTGCCTCCAGCCTTCTCCTCGCTGCAACATTCTTCACCCATGCTTCACACCCATATAAGAGTGTTGGTAAAACTATGCTCTCATATATTCCCCTCTTTGCCTCCAAGGACAAAGTTCTTTGTCTCCACAGACTCCTAAGTGCACCACTCACCCTTTTCCCCTAATCAATTCCATGATTCACCTCATCTTTCACAGACCCATCCGCTGACACGTCCACTCCCAAATTTCTGAATACATTCACCTCCTCCATACTCTTTCCTTCCAATCTGATATCCAATCTTTCATCACCTAATCTTTTTGTTATCCTCATAACCTTACTCTTTCCTGTATTCACTTTTAATTTTCTTCTTTTACATACCCTACAAAATTAATCCACCAATCTCTGCAACTTCTCTTCAGAATCTCCCAAGAGCACAGTGTCATCAGCAAAGAGCAATTGTGACAACTCCCACTTTGTGTGTGATTCTTTATCTTTTAACTCAATGCCTCTTGCCAAGACCCTCGCATTTACTTCTCTTACAACCCCATCTATAAATATATTAAACAACCACGGTGACATCACACATCCTTGTCTAAGGCCTACTTTTACTGGGAAATAATTCCCCTCTTTCCAACATACTCTAACTTGAGCCTCACTATCCTCGTAAAAACTCTTCACTGCTTTCAGTAACCTACCTCCTACACCATACACCTGCAACATCTGCCACATTGCCCCCCTATCCACCCTGTCATACGCCTTTTCCAAATCCATAAATGCCAGAAAGACCTCTTTAGCCTTATCTAAATACTGTTCACTTATATGTTTCACTGTAAACACCTGGTCCACAACCCCCTACCTTTCCTAAAGCCTCCTTATTCATCTGCTATCCTATTCTCCATCTTACTCTTAATTCTTTCAATAATAACTCTACCATACACTTTACCAGGTATACTCAACAGACTTATCCCCCTATAATTTTTGCACTCTTTTTTGTCCCCTTTGCCTATACAAAGGAACTATGCATGCTCTCTGCCAATCCCTAGGTACCTTACCCTCTTCCATACATTTATTAAATAATTGCACCAACCACTCCAAAACAATATCCCCACCTGCTTCTAACATTTCTATCTTTATCCCATCAATCCCGGCTGCCTTACCCCCTTTCATTTTACCTACTGCCTCACGAACTTCCCCCACTCACTCCTACAAGATGTTATTCCTCCTTGCCCTATACACGAAATCACAGCTTCCCTATCTTCATCAACATTTAACAATTCCTCAAAATATTCCCTCCATCTTCCAAATACCTCTAACTCTCCATTTAATAACTCTCCTCTCCTATTTTTAACTGACAAATCCATTTGTTCTCTAGGCTTCCTTAGCTTGTTAATCTCACTCCAAAACTTTTCTCTTATTTTCAACAAAATTTGTTGATAACATCTCACCCACTTTCTCATTTGCTCTCTTTTTACATTGCTTCACCACTCTCTTAACCTCTCTCTTTTTCTCCATATACTCTTCCCTCCTTGCATCACTTATACTTTGTAAAAACTTCTCATATGCTAACTTTTTCTCCCTTACTACTCTCTTTACATCATCATTCCACCAATCGCTCCTCTTCCCTACTGCACCCATTTTCCTGTAACCACAAACTTCTGCTGAACACTCTAACACGACATTTTTAAACCTACCCCATACCTCTTTGACTCCATTGCCTATGCTCTCATTAGCCCATCTATCCTCCAATAGCTGTTTATATCTTACCCTAACTGCCCCCTCTTTTAGTTTATAAACCTTCACCTCTCTCTTCCCTGATGCTTCTATTCTCCTTGTATCCCATCTACCTTTTACTCTCAGTGTAGATACAACTAGAAAGTGATCTGATATATCTGTGGCCCCTCTATAAACATGTACATCCTGAAGTCTACTCAACAGTCTTTTATCTACCAATACATAATCCAACAAACTACTGTCATTTCACCCTACATCATATCTTGTATACTTATTTATCCTCTTTTTCTTAAAATATGTATTACCTATAACTAAACCCATTTCTATACAAAGTTCAATCAAAGGGCTCCCATTATCATTTACACCTGGCACCCCAAACTTACCTACCACACCCTCTCTAAAAGTTTCTCCTACTTTAGCATTCAGGTCCCCTACTACAATTACTCTCTCACTTGGTTCAAAGGTTCCTATACATTCACTTAACATCTCCCAAAATCTCTCTCTCTCTACATTTCTCTCTTCTCCAGGTGCACACACTCTTATTGTAACCCACTTTTCGCATCCAACCTTTACTTTAATCCACATAATTCTTGAATTTACACATTCATATTCTCTTTTCTCCTTCCATAACTGATCCTTCAACATTACTGCTACCCCTTCCTTTGCTCGAACTTTCTCAGATACTCCAGATTTAATCCCATTTATTTCCCCCCACCGAAACTCCCCTACCCCATTCAGCTTTGTTTTACTTAGGACCAGGACATCCAACTTCTTTTCATTCATAACATCAGCAATCATCTGTTTCTTGTCATCCGCACTACATCCACGCACATTCAAGCATCCCAGTTTTATAAAGTTTTTCTTCTTCTCTTTTTTAGTAAATGTCTACAGGAGAAGGGGTTACTAGCCCATCGCTCCCGGCATTTTAGTCGCCTCATACGACACGCATGGCTTACGGAGGAAAGATTCTTTTCTACTTCCCCATGGACAATAGAAGAAATAAAGAAGAACAAGAGCTATTTAGAAAAAGGAGAAAAACCTAGATGTATGTATATATATATATATATATATATATATATATATATATATATATATATATATATATATATATATATATATATATATATATATATATATATATATATGCATGTGCGTGTCTGTGAAGTGTGACCAAAGTGTAA
Organism: Cherax quadricarinatus; assembly: GCF_038502225.1. Taxonomy (NCBI): domain Eukaryota; kingdom Metazoa; phylum Arthropoda; class Malacostraca; order Decapoda; family Parastacidae; genus Cherax; species Cherax quadricarinatus. The sequence goes on from NC_091390.1 coordinate 6,915,005, forward strand.
TGTGGGAGTAGCAAGATATCCCTGTTATCTAGCGTGTTTATTAGACAGAAAAAAGAAGCCAGCAATCCTACCATCATACGAAACAGTTACAGGCTTCTGTTTCACAGTCATCTGGCAGGATGGTAGTACTTCCCTGGGTGGTTGCTGTCTACCAACCTACTACTATTATTAATTTAGGGAACTGAGGCTCTATCGTTATTGTAATAATAATTATTATTATAACTATAATTATTGATAGTTTAGGGAAATGAAGCCCCTCACCAGCATGAAGGTTCCTTAAATACTGTCAGAAGGAGAGGTGCAGAGTAGTAGTAGTGAGAATTCAGTCACTGAGAGGACACGTCCCTCTCAGATCAAACAATTCTCACTTGACTATGGAACTGAGCTTCTCCAGGCTGAGGGACTGACAACCTCAAATCTACAAATTCAAGGGTGATGGATTGATTACATCATCTTCACATCTCTACTGTTCCTGCCTACTTCCTGTATTCGACTGAAAAAGCCTACTGTGTAGGTGAAACGTTTCGGAATAAAGTTGCCTAGCTGTTGCCTATGTGTCTTACCTACCAACTTGTCGGTATTGTATACCCTTTTGGTATTCACCCTGTCAGACACTGCAACACAATGGCATCTTGGTACAAAAAACACCTTGGGCAACTTTTTCAAGTGAGAATTCTTTGATCCGAAAGAAACGTGTCCTCTCAGTGACTGAATTCTCACTACTACTACTACTCTGCACCTCTCCTTCCGACAGTATTTAAGTCTCCACACTGTCGCATGATCATCTTCACATCTCTACTGTTCCTGCCTACTTTCTGTATTTGATTGAAGAAGCTTACTGTGTAGGCTAAACATTTTGGAATAAAATTACCTAACTGTTGCCTATGTGTCTTACCTTCCAGCTTCAGTTCCCTAAATTAATAATAATGCACATACTACGTACATAATAATAATTCAGAATCCTCCTGCTAGTTGGCACAGCTGATGCTTACATCGCTGTCAGAGCAGTTCTCTCCTGATTTGCTTTCAATTTTGACAGTCATTTCACCAAATTTCGCTTTTCTAACCATGGGTTCTAAGAAAATACAGTGGACCCCCGGTAATCAATATTAACCCTTAAACGGTCCAAACGTATATATACGTTCACTCGCGTAGCGCCCCAAATTTTTTGAGGAAAAAAAATCTTTTCTTTTAAAAGGAAAAAAGAGCATATGGTACCCAGGCATCCCCAATTATTTTAATATGGAACACAGTGAGTGCACACACTCATTCTCTCATGTCTAGGTGACTCAGGCTTATTGTGGCAATGTTGAATGAATGACAAAGAAAGCGTATATATAGGTTTGGGGCGCTACGCGCGTGAACGTATATATACGTTTGGACCGTTTAAGGGTTAATCCATTCCCGAGAGCTCATCAAATACCTATAATATCGAAAACCGAATCAATTTTCCTCATAAGAAATAATGGAAATCAAATTAATCCGTGCAAGACACCCAAAAGTATGAAAAAAAAAAATTTACTACATGAAATATTAAGTTTAATGCAATAGAATAATTACAAAAACAATAAAATAATTTACACTTACCTTTAATGAAGATCTGGTGATGATTGATGGGATGGGAGAAGGGGAGAGGTGTTAGTGTTTAGAAGGGGAATCCCCTTCCATTAGGACTTGAGGTAGCAAGTCCTTTTCCGGGGTTACTTCCCTTCTTTTAATGCCACTAGGACCAGCTTGAGAGTCACTGGACTTCTGTCGCACAACAAATCTGTCCATAGAGCTCTGTACCTCCCATTCCTTTACGATTTGTCTAAAATGGGCCACAACATTGTCATTGTAATAGTCACCATCACGGCTTGCAATAGCTGTGTTAGGGTGATTTTCATCCATAAAGGTTTGCACTTCAACCCGCTGTGCACACATTTCCTTAATTTTTGAAGTAGGCACAATGGATTCCACAACTGGCGTAGGCTTCTCAGGGTTAGCCCCAAACCCTTCAAAATCTTTCTTAATTTCCATACTAATTCTCACCCTTTTTACCACAGGGTTGACACTAGAAGCTTTCTTGGGGCCCATGGTGACTTATTTTGCAGAAACAAGCACCAAAAACAGTGATAATATGGATAATATGGAATGTACCGAATGTATCCTTAGATGCGCGCACACTGGCTGGCTTGTAAACACTGGCACACACGGGGCAGTTCAGGCCACACTTGGACAGGTCTCGTACAAATCGTATCGAATACCAGATTTTCAATCAAATACCGAGGAAAATTTTTTGTGATATAATACATCGAAAACTTGATTTATCAAATACCAATGCCATCGAATACCGGGGGTCCACTGTAAGTGCAAAGGACAATGCTGAGAAGAAAAAGATGATGATTTCCATGGAATTAATGCATGAAATCATAGATAAATATATGCAAGGTGCACGAGTTGTAGATTTAGCCAGACAATATCAGCGCAGTACATCTACTATATGTATGATACTAAAGCAGCAGGAGTCGATAAAGGCTATAGTGCCAGCCAAGGGCGTTACAATAACGTCTAAGCTGCGGACCTCTGTCCATGAAAAGATGGAGAAGCTACTGCTGATGTGATTGAGAGAGAAGCAGCTCACAGGAGATACCTTATCAGTTATGTTCAGTGATTAGACAAAACAAATTGCATCAGTTATGTTCAATGTGCAAGTACATATACACTTTACAAACAGTTTATTACTTCTTTACATTCTGTAGTATATCATGATTTATTAAGTGGTGCGGGAGGGAAGAGGAACGATTGGTGGAATGATGATGTAAAGAGAGTAGTAAGGGAGAAAAAGTTAGCATATGAGAAGTTTTTACAAAGTAGAAGTGATGCAAGGACGGAAGAGTATATGGAGAAAAAGAGAGAGGTTAAGAGAGTGGTGAAGCAATGTAAAAAGAGAGCAAACGAGAGAGTGGGTGAGATGTTATCAACAATTTTTGTTGAAAATAAGAAAAAGTTTTGGAGTGAGATTAACAAGTTAAGGAAGCCTAGAGAACAAATGGATTTGTCAGTTAAAAATAGGAGAGGAGAGTTATTAAATGGAGAGTTAGAGGTATTGGGAAGATGGAAGGAATATTTTGAGGAATTGTTAAATGTTGATGAAGATAGGGAAGCTGTGATTTCATGTATAGGGCAAGGAGGAATAACATCTTGTAGGAGTGAGGAAGAGCCAGTTGTGAGTGTGGGGGAAGTTCGTGAGGCAGTAGGTAAAATGAAAGGGGGTAAGGCAGCCGGGATTGATGGGATGAAGATAGAAATGTTAAAAGCAGTGGGGATATAGTTTTGGAGTGGTTGGTGCAATTATTTAATAAAGGTATAGAAGAGGGTAAGGTACCTAGGGATTGGCAGAGAGCATGCATAGTTCCTTTGTATAAAGGCAAAGGGGACAAAAGAGAGTGCAAAAATTATAGGGGGATAAGTCTGTTGAGTATACCTGGTAAAGTGTATGGTAGAGTTATTATTGAAAGAATTAAAAGACTGAGAATAGGATAGCAGATGAACAAGGAGGCTTTAGGAAAGGTAGGGGGTGTGTGTTGACCAGGTGTTTACAGTGAAACATATAAGTGAACAGTATTTAGATAAGGCTAAAGAGGTCTTTGTGGCATTTATGGATTTGGAAAAGGCGTATGACAGGGTGGATAGGGGGGCAATGTGGCAGATGTTGCAGGTGTATGGTGTAGGAGGTAGGTTACTGAAAGCAGTGAAGAGTTTTTACGAGGATAGTGAGGCTCAAGTTAGAGTACATAGGAAAGAGGGAAATTATTTCCCAGTAAAAGTAGGCCTTAGACAGGGATGTGTGATGTCGCCGTGGTTGTTTAATATATTTATAGATGGGGTTGTAAGAGAAGTAAATGCGAGGGTGTTGACAAGAGGCGTGGAGTTAAAAGATAAAGAATCACACATAAAGTGGGAGTTGTCACAGTTGCTCTTTGCTGATGACACTGTGCTCTTGGGAGATTCTGAAGAGAAGTTGCAGAGATTGGTGGATGAATTTGGTAGGGTGTGCAAAAGAAGAAAATTAAAAGTGAATACAGGAAAGAGTAAGGTTATGAGGATAACAAAAATATTAGGTGATGAAAGATTGGATATCAGACTGGAGGGAGAGAGTATGGAGGAAGTGAATGTATTCAGATATTTGGGAGTGGACGTGTCAGTGGATGGGTCTATGAAGGATGAGGTGAATCATAGAATTGATGAGGGGAAAAGGGTGAGTGGTGCACTTAGGAGTCTGTGGAGACAAAGAACTTTGTCCTTGGAGGCAAAGAGGGGAATGTATGAGAGTATAGTTTTACCAACACTCTTATATGAGTGTGAAGCATGGGTGATGAATGTTGCAGCGAGGAGAAGGCTGGAGGCAGTGGAGATGTCATGTCTGAGGGCAATGTGTGGTGTGAATATAATGCAGAGAATTCGTAGTTTGAAAGTTAGGAGGAGGTGCGGGATTACCAAAACTGCTGTCCAGAGGGGTGAGGAAGGGTTGTTGAGGTGGTTCGGACATGTAGAGAGAATGGAGCGAAACAGAATGACTTCAAGAGTGTATCAGTCTGTAGTGGAAGGAAGGGGGGGTAGGGGTCGGCCTAGGAAAGGTTGGAGGGAGGGGGTAAAGGAGGTTTTGTGTGCGAGGGGCTTGGATTTCCAGCAGGCGTGCGCGAGCGTGTTTGATAGGAGTGAATGGAGACGAATGGTTTTTAATACTTGATGTGCTGTTGGAGTGTGAGCAAAGTAACATTTATGAATGGGTTCAGGGAAACTGGCAGGCCGGACTTGAGTCCTGGAGATGGGAAGTACAGTGCCTGCACTCTGAAGGAGGGGTGTTAATGTTGCAGTTTAAAAACTGTAGTGTAAAGCACCCTTCTGGCAAGACAGTGATGGAGTGAATGATGGTGAAAATTTTTCTTTTTCGGGCCACCCTGCCTTGGTGGGAATCGGCCAGTGTGATAATAAATAAATAAAAAAATACGATATTTTCAGCGTTTTCCTTAGAAAAATAGTGATCTACTGCAGTTAGCCTCAAAAATACTCTGTTTTCTCTTACAATAAAAGCGTGGGAAGATACTCTCAGTTTATACACATAAGAAATGGTGGGCACTTCCGCTGCTGCCTCTGCCACCGTATTATGGCCTATTTTATTAATTCTAGAGTATATATCATGTTTCTGTGTTAATTACATTGTTTATTATGTCATATTAGATGAACTGTAATAGACAAATAAGCTATATAGTTGATAATAGCGTCATATTCAAGTATTTTTTCTTGGCTCTCCAGAGTTTAGGAATGGATTAATGGCTTTTCAATTAATTTAAATGAGGAAAATTAATTTGATATACGAGTAAATTGAGTTACGAGCTATCTCCTGGAATGGATTAAACTCGTAAGTCAAGGTTCCAATGTAATTGGATTTACATTAATTCTTATGGGAAATATTATTTTGGTTTTCGGCTTTTCAGATTTAGACTGACCTTCTGGAACAGATTACAGCCAGTAACTGGGGGTCCACTGTATATACATTATATTGGTCTCACAGGCCATAAAAGTTACTTGCAAAAATTAAAATATTTGAAAAGAAAAGAGAAAAATAGAATAAAAGTAAAAATAATACAGTGGACCCCCGCATACCGTCGGCATCACATAACGTTTAATCTGCATACCGCTCGCTTTTATCGCAAAAATTTTGCCTCGCATACCGCTCAAAAACCCGCTCACCGCTGTTCGTCCGAGACGCGTCCAATGTGCGCCCTTAGCCAGCCTCACATGTGCCGCCGGTGGCATTGTTTACCAGCCAGCCTCCGCGGTAACATCCAAGCATACAATCGGAACATTTCGTATTATTACAGTGTTTTTGGTGATTTTATCTGCAAAATAAGTGACCATGGGCCCCAAGAAAGCTTCTAGTGCCAACCCTACAGCAATAAGGGTGAGAATTACTATAGAGATGAAGAAAAAGAACATTGATAAGTATGAAAGTGGAGTGCGTGTCTCCGAGCTGGCCAGGTTGTATAATAAACCCCAATCAACCATCGCTACTATTGGTGGTACAGCTGCTGCTGCTGCTGTACCACCGTCAGCTGCTGCTGCTGCTGTAGTACCGTCTGCTGCTGCTGTAGCATCGTCTGCTGCTGCTGTAGCACTGTCAGCTGCTGCTGCTGTTGTACCACCGTCAGCTGCTGCTGCTGCTGTTGTAGTACCGTCTGCTGCTGCTGTAGTACCGTCTGCTGCTGCTGTAGCATCGTCTGCTGCTGCTGTAGCACTGTCAGCTGCTGCTGCTGCTGTACCACCGTCAGCTGCTGCTGCTGCTGTAGTACCGTCTGCTGCTGCTGTAGCATCGTCTGCTGCTGCTATAGCATCGTGTGCTGCTGCTGTAGCACTGTCAGCTGCTGCTGCTGCTGTAGCACCGTTGTTGGTGTGGCTTATTGAGAATACCAAGAAACAATTAACCCCAGAGGATTTGCCACCCAGGATAACCCAAAAAAGTCAGTGTCATCGAAGACTGTCTAACTTATTTCCATTGGGGTCCTTAACCCTTTCAGGGTCCGTCCCGTAGATCTATGGCTTTACGGTGAGTGTCCAAACCGTAGATCTACGCCATGAGCTCAGCTCACTCTGATAAACTGTGAGTGGTACATTTGGGCCTAGATATGAGAGAATACATCTATGTGGTATGTGTGCACCACATAAAACAGATCCTGCAGCACACTGTGTATAATGAGAGAAAAAAACTTAAATCATGATTTTTCGATTAAAACAGCAACTTTGCAGTGTTTTTTCGTATGTTTTTTATAGTTGTATTTGCAATTTCTTGGTCTCATTTGATAGAATGGAAGACATATTACAGAAATAGAGATGATTTTGATTGGTTTTAGCACTGGAAATGGCTTGAAACTGAGCTCAAAGTAGCGGAAATGTTAAATTTTTGCCGATATTCAAGAGTAAACAAACGACCTCACACGTCTAATACACGTCAGCTGGTGGGTCTAATATACATTCACAAATATGGTGATGATATTTATACAATTATTACAGTATTGCATAACAGTAAATCTTCTATTTTTTGGTGTGAATAAAAATTCATTATGTGAATAAAAAATCAAAATGGAATTTATTTGTAAAGCCTCAAAACATAACTAATGAACAGAGGAAATGTTAGTTTAGTGCCAGGAATGCCTACATTGTTTATTCTGGACCCTATTTTGAAATTGGAATATTTTGAACTTAGTGTTAAATTGGCCAAATTAACAATTTCCGATCACTTTATTTTGTAGTTGAAACAGTTGACTTGGCGATTTCTTGTGCTCAATCGATAGAATAGAACTAATACTAGTGAAATAGCTAAGAATTTGGTTGATTGGAACAATGTAATTGGCCTAAAATGGGAGTCAAAGTCGGCAAAATCGCCGATTCGTAAATATCGCTGACACATCAAAATTTGCGAGAGCATAATTTCGTCAATTTTCCACCAAATTTCGTACTTTTTGTTTTATTACTTTCACAAAAAGATTCTCTACGATTTCATAAGAAAAAATAACAAATTTTTTTTTTGAAAATTCTTGGACACTGGTGCGTGACTCCAGATTTGGGCCTTGGACCCTGAAAGGGTTAATCTTGTCTCCCAGGATGCAACCCACACCAGTCGACTAACACCCAGGTGAACAGGGAAAAATGCCTGGAACTAGTGCTCATATTGGTGAATTTAAAGCCAGCAAAGGTTGGTTTGAGAGATTTAAGAATCGTAGTGGCATACACAGTGTGATAAGGCCTGTTCTGGAAGAAAATGCCAAACAGGACCTACAGTACTCAGGAGGAAAAGGCACTCCCAGGACACAGTGTCTCATCAGTCATTGCTGCATCTTCAATAAAGGTAAGTGTCATTTATTCTTCATTTAGTAGAGTAGTACATGCACAATATATATTGTGCATGTACTACTCTACTATTGTGCATGTATCCTTCTCTTTGTGTGTAGGAAAATGTATATTTCATGTGGTAAAAATTTTTTGTTCATACTTTTGGGTGTCTTGCACGGATTAATTTGATTTCCATTATTTCTTATGGGGAAAATTCATTCGCATACCGATCATTTCGCATAACAATGAGCCCTCTTGCACGGATTAAAATCGCTATGCGGGGGTCCACTGTACAGTATTCCATCATTTAACCCTTAAACGGTCCAAATGTATATATACGTTCACGCGCGTACCACCCCAAACATATATATACGTTTTCTTTGTCATTCAGTCAACATTGCCACAATAAGCCTGAGTCACCTAGACATCAGAGAATGGGTGTGTGCACTCACTGTATGCCATATTAAAATAATTGGGGATGCCTGGGAACCATATGCTCTTTTTTCCTTTTAAAAGAAAAGATTTTATTTTTCCTCAAAAAATTTGGGGCGCTACGCTAGTGAACGTATATATACGTTTGGACCATGTAAGGATTAACACGGTAGTTTTGTTCCTAAAAACACCAAGTTAAGTAAAACCGTGTTATATGAACTGAAGAACTTATGGGAAAAATAGGGTTATGTTCCTGATAGCCCAAAAAAAGCCAAACAACCTTTTTTTAGGCCTCCACATCTTACAAAAATAAAAGTGAATATGTAACTGTAGTTCACTGTTGTGATGTATTATGTTATTTTTACTGCTTAAGACTACAAATGTAAGAGAAACAACATTTCTTATCTTAAATTACGGGTGCTGGAGTTTGTGAATGATTGTGAAGAGTGGAGAGTTATGCTGTGGCCCTAATGGGCTGAGGTGGATGGTAGAGGTTCTGGTACTGAAGTTGATGGTTGTACTGGAGTGTCTAATTCATTCAGTCAGTCAAGTCATTCAGCAAGTCAGTCAAGTCATTCAGTAAGTCAGTCCAGTCATTCAGTAAGTCACTCAAGTCGCTCAGTAAGTCAGTCAAGTCATTCAATAAGTCAGTCAAGTCATTCAGCTAGTCAGTCAAGTCATTCAGTAAGTCAGTCAAGTCATTCAGTAAGTCAGTCCAGTCATTCAGTAAGTCACTCAAGTCGCTCAGTAAGTCAGTCAAGTCGTTCAATAAGTCAGTCAAGTCATTCAGTAAGTCAGTCAAGTCATTCAGTAAGTCTCAATTCATTCAGTAAGTCTCAAGTCATTCAGTAAGTCTCAAGTCATTCAGTAAGTCAGTCAAGTCATTCAGTAAGTCAGTCATTCAGTAAGTCAGTCACACAAACTTATATTTACCTCTTTTTATGTTTACAAAGTAACACTTCATTATGGCCACAGGTTATGTCTTGTCTAATATCTTTGCTTCCTTCATTAATGCTTCATTAAATGCTTAACCTTTTTTTTTGCCACTCTGAGCAACACTGGTATGCCTACTGGGTGTCATGATTGCCTGGCAGATACAAGATATAACAATTAAAAGATCAAAACACAATTCACAACCACAAGCTTGTAGCAGAGAAGTTGGACTGGACACGTATGAAGTACAAATGCTGGGATAGTGGGGTGATGTCAGGGGGTGGCAAGGGATGGCGGGAGGTCTCCCCCGCTGAACCACAACAAGGTGGCAGCTTGAGGAAAAGGGAAGTTTTTTTCCCTTCCCGCAAACTGAATCGTCTTAAATTCATCATACGACATGTTACATAAAATTGTGCTGCAATTCTTCAATCGTGCTATACCCAAATCGAGCCAAATAAACTCGTGCTAAATGATAGTCTACTGTATAACAGAGTGAGCAGCAGTCGCGGATGCTGCCGTAAGCAGTTCACTTTCTGTAAACTTCATCCTCTTCAAGGAGGGCTCCTTGGCGTGGTGAAGAGGCTCTTGGTCTAAGGAATTAGACCTATCGGTCTTCTTCCTCAGACCGAACCTAATTACCCCCCAATCTCCCCTCCCCTATCCCATCCTCCCCTTTTTCCTTTCCTCCTCCTCCTCCCCACTCCTCCCTTTTGTCCTTTGGGATTTCTCCCACAGGCGCGCTAGTTCCTAGGTAGGAGAAAGGATACCGGGGTCCATCCCATTCCGTTGAGGTTCTTAGCGGTGGCGTAGTTTGCCGTGGAATCTGGATCGCCTGGGGATGTCCCGATCCCTCTCCGGTATCCCGGAGTAGCTTTGGGTGTCTTTCGGGCGACGAGTGTATCTCTGGAAGCCACCTTTCGGATTCCGGGGGTGGTGGCCGAAGGAGGTATGCTTTGTGGCGGATATCCGGCCGCCCTCTCTTTTGTCCACCGAGGTAGCTCGGCAGATGTGAGGTTGCTATCCCGGATTGTTAGTTTACTAGCATGATGGGTAGGGTATGGCACGGGTTCCATGCTGCATCTGCGCTACTTGCGGTGCTGAGGTCCTCTTGGGTGCGGAGGGAGATTTCTGGCCCTTTCATTCCTCCTAGGACCTATCCCTCCCCGGTCCCCCCTTTTTTTTTTCTTTTTTTTATTTTTATTTTCTTTTCTTCTTTCTTTTTTTTTCTTAAAAACAAAAAGAAAGAAGTAACCTAACCATGGCAGCCCTAGTCCATGAACCTGGTACCCCAGGGCCCCTTCTTGATACCGCACCCTGTTCTGACCCCGCCTCGTCTTTGGACCACTCTTCAGACATTCCTCATGCCTCTGTACCTATTGCCGGTGCTGTTTCCTCACCCGCTTCAGGTACTGAGGCCTCGACTGACTCCTTCGATTTATCGGACCTTCGCTCTCCTTTGACTATGCTTCCGGCCTCTCCCTCTACGGTGCGGCAATTTTCAAATCGCCGACCCATTCCACGTCGGACCAACTCTGGTCCCACGCCTAAACGTCAACAACAATTACCTGCTGATGATACTTCTCCACCTTCTCGTTCTTCTCAGAAACGATCGACACGTCCTTCACTACCTTTCCACGCTCAGTTTCAGACTGAACAGTGGACTAAATTCTTCACTTTACGACCAACTTCCTCTACTGCCTATCTTTCTGACCATAGTATTGGCAAGGCACTCCTACGCCATGTTGGTAAAGATATTTCTTTTCATGCTCTTAAGAGCGGTACGCGCATCATTACCGTACAGAATGCTACCCAGGCTCATGAGCTCTCTCGTCTTTCCCATATAGATACTGTTCCTGTCACTCTTGAAAAACATCATTCCCTCAATTCTTGTAGTGGTACCGTCATTCTGCCCCATACCATAGTTCAACAAAATTTCCAGACATGTGGCACCGACATTCTAGAACAGCTGGAACTCCAAGATCTCCCAATCCTCAAGGTAGACACTTACGTTCTTCCTGCCCGTGGGCGGAGATGATACCCTAGCAATGTGGCTCGGTTAACTTTTGACAGCCGAGAACTCCCATCCTCAGTTTATATAGCAGGACATCGGTTACAAGTTCGAAAGGTGATCCCTACACCACAACAGTGTAGAAATTGCTGGCGATTTGGCCATCCAGCGAAATATTGCAGATCTATCGCCGAATGCCCAGTCTGTGGTGCTGATGACCTTTCTAATACGTCTTGCAATCGATCTCCCTCTTGCCTTAACTGTCATGAGGCTCACCCTTCGTACTCTCGCCGTTGTCAGGTCTATTTAAACGAGCGGGAAATCCGTTACCTCAAAGAGACAGAAGGTCTCCCTTATGCCATGGCAGTTTCTCATCTCCGCCTCCAAGGGAGACTCCCACGTGTTTCTTATTCCCGTGTTTCAAAACGTCCCCCCACTTCTAGTATCCCATCTTCTACACCCACCTCTGTGGTTACCTCTCCCATAATCACTCCTGTATCAAATCCTTTTGCTGTCCTCGGCTCAGACGTCCCTACTTCAACGCCTCAGTCTAATCTCGCTTCTTCGAGTTCTCTCTTACAAGCCTCAGTATCGACGAGACCTTGTACGACACCTCCTCCCAATCATCCCTCTACTTCTCAAAAGTCAAAAAAAGGTCCGGTAACACCTCCTACCCATCTTCCACCTCCTCATTTTACCCTCCCTGTCTCTGTCCCTAGTTCTTCCCCTCTCACTGGCTCACTTACAAGTGCAGAGGTTCACCCTCCTCCTCGTAATGTACCTTCCTCCCCTGTTCCATCCCAAGTTTCTTCCTCTTCTGCCACCTCCCAGGTTCCTGTCTCTTCTGTCCCCTGCCACGCTTCTCCAGTTCCCTCCACCCTTTCGCCCCCCCCTACCTTGGTACAGTCCAATACAGTTCCGATCTTTACTCATCCTCCCCCTACCATTCCCAATATTGTCTCCCATACGACATCTCTGAATTCCGAAACACTTGAAGCAATCTCTGAATATATTGCAGAGACCAAACCATCAATGGACACTGATCCACCTTCCGCTCTTTCTCTCTCCTCTGCTCCATCTGCGCAACTCCTTTCTTCACAGCGCACCGTTCCTTCGCTGCTTGAACATTTTCCACTGCCTCCGCATGTGGACTTTTCTAACCCTTCTAGTCCGTAGGAACCCTTACCTGCGGATTTCAAGTATCTTTATCATTGCCAATCATGGCCTATTTACAGTGGAATATACGCGGCCTCAGGGGTAATCGGGGTGAGCTTCAGATGTTACTCTCCCAGTTTGCCCCTGTTGGTGTTTGCTTACAGGAACCAAAATTACACTCTGCTGTTATTTCTCACATCTCAGGCTATAATTTATTGTATTCTTCAGATCCTTTTCCTGATGGGACCTTTAATGAAAGTGCCCTTCTTCTCCGCACTGATATTCCGTACCATCAGCTATTTGTTCATACTTCACTGCATTACACAGCAGCCCGTATCCACTTACATAGGTGGTATACGCTCTGTTCTTTATATCTCTCTCCTTCTCGGGCATTATCTATTCCGGATTTTGCCTTCCTTGTTTCGTCATTACTGCCACCGATTCTGTTACTTGGTGATTTTAATGCCCACCATTTCCTCTGGGGGGGGTCTCACTGTGATTCCCGTGGAATTCAGTTAGAGGCTTTTCTTGCCACCCACCCCCTCCATGTTTTAAATACAGGTACTCACACCCATTTTGATCCTCGGACTCATACTCTCTCTTGCATCGATCTCTCAGTTTGCTCTTCATCCGCCGCATTAGACTTCACTTGGTCTGTTCTCCCGGACTTACATGACAGTGATCATTTCCCTTCATATTCGCCACCTCTTCGCACCCCACGCTGGCAATTTAATCGGGCAAATTGGAACCTTTACTCACACCTAACTGTTTTTAAAGAGGTTCCTTCTTCGTCCTCCATCGATGAGCTTTTACACCTCTTCTTGTCCTCCGTTTTCACCACAGCTTCTCATTCTATACCCCAAACTTCGGGCAGGCATTCTCAGAAATGCGTGCCTTGGTGGTCTCCTGCTTGTGCTCGTGCAGTACGTTTGAAACGCGCTGCATGGGGCAGGTACCGGTACAATAGAACCACAGAGCGACTCCTTGATTTTAAACAGAAGCGTGCGATCGCTCGCCGTGTCATCCGTGACGCTAAACGCACTTGCTGGCGAGATTATGTCTCCACCATCACCTCTGCTTCCTCTATGAGTGCAGTCTGGAAAAAAGTACGAAAACTGAGTGGTAAATATTCTCCTGAACCGGCTCCTGTTCTGCGGGTTGCCGGTGTTGATATAGCAAACCCACTAGATGTTGCCAATGAAACTGACAATCATCTGGTCCGTATTTCTCAGGGACTCCATCTATGCCCCTCATTTCTTTCCTCAAAGTCTGCCAGAGAGTTAGCACCCTTGGACTTTTCTTCTCTCAGAGAAGAACAGTATAATGTGCCTTTTACACTTCAAGAACTGGAGGCAACACTCTCAGCTTGTCGATCATCGGCAGCTGGGCCCGACGACATTCATATTCGTATGCTACAACATTTACATCAGTCAGCCCTTGCAGTCCTATTACGCCTTTACAATCTTATTTGGTCACAAGGAGTTCTTCCACAGCTGTGGAAATCCGCCATTGTTCTCCCTTTCCGCAAACCAGGCACTACGGGACATGAAACCTCCCACTATCGTCCCATTGCTCTTACCAGTGCAGTTTGCAAAGTAATGGAACGCCTAGTAAATAGACGTTTAGTGTGGTATTTAGAGACACACAACAGTCTCTCCACTCGTCAATATGGCTTTCGTAAGGGACGTTCTACCATAGACCCCTTACTACGCTTGGATACGTATGTTCGTAATGCCTTTGCAAATAACCACTCAGTTATTGCCATATTTTTTGACCTTGAGAAGGCATATGACACAACTTGGAGGTATAATATTTTAGCCCAAGCCCACTCCTTAGGCCTTCGAGGCAATCTACCATCCTTCCTTAAGAACTTTTTAACTGACAGGCATTTCTGTGTTCGGGTTAATAATGTGCTCTCCCCGGACTTTATCCAAGCTGAAGGTGTCCCCCAGGGATGTGTTCTGAGCACAACACTTTTTCTCCTTGCTATTAATGATTTGGCCTCTAGTCTTCCATCAAATATTTGGTCATCACTCTATGTTGATGACTTTGCTATTGCTTGTGCAGGCGCTGACTGTCACCTCCTTACAGTTTCTCTCCAACATGCAGTCGACCGTGTTTCCAATTGGGCCACCACACGTGGGTTTAAATTTTCCAGCACTAAAACCCACCAAATCACTTTCACTAGACGCTCTGTCATCTCCGATCATCCTTTGCACCTCTATGGCTCCCGTATCCCTGAACATGATACAGTCAAGTTTCTGGGCCTCCTCTTTGATCGTAGGTTATCCTGGAAACCTCACATTACCTCTCTGAAGGCAACTTGTCACAGCCGGCTGAACCTTCTTAAAACCCTTGCTCATCTTTCGTGGGGAGCTGATCGTCGAACCCTCCTTCGCCTACATTCCACCCTTATTTTATCGAAACTTGATTATGGTGACCAGATCTATTCAGCGGCATCTCCTGCTACTCTCTCTAGCCTTAACCCCATTCATCACCAAGGATTACGTTTATGCCTTGGTGCTTTCCGCTCTTCCCCTGTCGAGAGCCTCTATGCAGAAGCGAACGTTCCATCCTTATCCGATCGCCATGATGCCCATTGCCTGCGCTACTATGTACGCTCTCATGATCTCCGCAATCCTTCCATTTATAGAATGGTCACTGATATTAGTAGACATTCTTTATTTGTTCGACGCCCCTGTTTACTCCGTCCCTTCTCTCTTCGCCTTCATTCGCTCTTGTCTTCTCTTCAACTACCACCTTTCTATGTACATGTAGCATCTCACTTTTCCCTACCCCCCTGGGAAGTTCCAGCTGTTCGAGTCTGTTCTTTCTCCCTCCCTTGCTCGAAAGCCCAACTGTCTACGGTCGCTTCCCGCTCTCTTTTTCTTGACCACTTTCACTCTCATTCTCATGCCATTGCTGTGTACACAGATGGCTCTAAGTCTTCTGATGGAGTAGGATTCGCAGCAGTGTTTCCGGACAGCGTCGTACAAGGGCATTTACTATCTTCGGCTAGTATTTTTACTGCTGAATTATATGCCATCCTTACAGCACTTATCCGTATTGCATCTATGCCTGTGTCATCATTTGTGGTTGTCTCAGACTCCCTTAGTGCTTTACAGGCTATACAAAAATTTGATAAACCTCACCCCTTAGTCCTCCGTATCCAACTTTGGCTACGCCGCATCTTTACCAAGCATAAAGATATTGTTTTTTGTTGGGTCCCTGGTCATGTTGACGTACAGGGCAATGAACAGGCAGACACTGCTGCGCGGTCAGCAGTACATGACCTACCAGTTTCTTATAGAGGTATTCCATTTACGGACTATTTTGCTGCAATATCTTCCCACCTTCACACCCGTTGGCAACAACGTTGGTCTACTATGCTCGGCAACAAACTTCAGTCTATTAAACCGAGTATAGGTCACTGGCCGTTTTCTTATGACCAGTGTTGAGGTTGGGAGACTACTCTCTCCCGTCTTCGCATTGGCCATACTCGTCTTACTCATGGATATCTCATGGAGAGGCGTCTTGCTCCTCTCTGTGAGAATTGCCAAGCTCCATTATCAGTCAGCCACATTCTGTTGGACTGCCCACTTTATCAATGAGCACGCAGAATTTACCTCTGTCGTCGTCTTCGCTCCGCTGCTCTCTCTTTACCTTCCCTTCTCGCTGATGGACCCACCTTTCATCCGGACTCTCTCATTGACTTTTTGACAACGACTGACTTACTTCACAAATTCTGATACCTTCAGCCCTTTCTACTTCAATCTCTTGCTACCTTCTACCCCCGTACTATCCCCTGCCCCGCTGTTTTCTGTAACCTGCTGATCATCCCCCCTCCCTTCTGCCATCCAATTCCCTTGCTTCCTTCCCTACCCTACAGCGCTGTATAGCCCTTGTGGCTTAGCGCTTCTTTTTGATTATAATAATGTAAACTTCATGCTCCTATATCTCAGTATGTAGTGATTGCATTTTTTTTTATTTTAACCCTTTCGAGGTTTTGTAAGAGCCAGGGTTTTTGACGTACTAGTACGCATAAATTCTAGTGCCCTCAAATCTAGCAAGAGAAAGCTGGTAGGCCTACATATGAAAGAATGGGTCTATGTGGTCAGTGTGCACAGTATAAAAACAATCCTGCAGCACACAGTGCGTAATGAGAAAAAAAAAAAACTTTGACCGTGTTTTTGGATTAAAGCAGCAACTTTGCACTGTATTTTCGTATGGTATTTATTGTTGTATTCCAGTTTTCCTGGTCTCATTTTATAGCATGGAAGACATATTACAGAAATTGACATGATTCTGACTGATTTTACAATGAAAAGTACCTTGAAATTGAGCTCAAAGTAGCAGAAATGTTCGATTTTTACCAAAGATCAAAAGTAAACAAATCATGCCCAGTGTCCAATACACATCAACTGGTGAGTCTAATATTTTTTCACAAGTGTGATGATATTATTTATACCATTTCTACACTAATGCAGTAGTCTGTATTACAGTAAATCATCTATTTTTTTGTGAGAATAAAAATTCAAAGTTCAAGGCAGGTGAAATTGCTGACCTAGAAAATGTACAGAGAACCTTCACGGCGCACATAACGGAGATAAAACACCTCAATTACTGGGAGCACTTGAGGTTCCTAAACCTGTATTCCCTGGAACGCAGGAGGGAGAGATACATGATTATATACACCTGGAAAATCCTAGAGGGAATAGTACCGAACTTGCACACGAAAATCACTCACTACAAAAGCAAAAGACTTGGCAGACGATGCAACATCCCCCCAATGAAAAGCAGGGGTGTCACTAGAACGTTAAGAGACCATACAATAAGTGTCAGGGGCCTGAGACTGTTCAACTACCTCCCAGCATACATAAGGGGGATTACCAACAGACCCCTGGCAGTCTTCAAGCTGGCACTGGACAAGCACCTAAAGTCGGTTCCTGACCAGCCGGGCTGTGGCTCGTATGTTGGTTTGCGTGCAGCCAGGAGTAACAGCCTGGTTGATCAGGCTCTGATCCACCAGGAGGCCTGGTCACAGACCGGGCCGCGGGGGCGTTGACCCCCGGAACTCTCTCCAGGTAAACTACAGGAGAGCAAAAGAATGTAAGAGGGGCGTGGGAACATGACTAATGAACAGAGGAAATGTTATTTTAGTGCCAGTAATGTCTTTCTTGTTTATTCTGGTCTCTATTTGGAAATTGGCATCTTTTGAAATTTGTGTGAAATTGGCAAAATTGCTAAATTCTGATCACTGTATTGGATAGTTGAAATCAGTAAATGGGTGGTTTCTTGTACTCATTCGATAGAAAAAATGGAGTTCTAGCAAAATAGTTATGATTTTTGTCGACTAGTACACTGGAACTGGCCAAAAATAGGGCTCAAAGTGGGCAAAATCGCAGATGCGTAAACATCGTCGAGACTGCTAACTTTGCGAGAGCATATTTCCGTAAGTTTTCCATCAAATTTCATACTTTTGGTGTCATTATGATCGGGAAAAGATTCTCCATCTTTTCTTAAGAATTTTTTTTTTCTTTTTTAAATTTGGCCGACCCTGAGAACAAGTCTCTCAGAGGACCTGCCGACCCACAAAAGGTTAAAACACTCTGAAAAATATTCTTAAGATTTTCGTAAGAAAAAAATTTCTTTTTTAATGTTTTTCAACACTGAGAGGAAGTTTGTGATCAGAAGTCTCAACAGTGAAAGGGTTAAGCAAACATAATTGCTTGAATGACAGAAGAGAATCAAGGACTGCAGTGGAACATCAAATAATGAGTTTAATCCATTCCATGACCTAGCTTGTACCTCAGTTTGCTCTTATATCAAATCAGTTTTTCTCATTTAAATTAACTGAAATGCCATTAATCAGTTCTAGTGGAATTCCTGCTCTCTGGAGGCAGGACAAAATACTATGATGCTAATATCATCTCTATGGCTTATTTGTCTACCACAATTCACCAGCATCAAGGTTCCTTGATGTTGGTGAGGGGCTCTTGATCTAAAGAATTGAATCTGTGCTCCAATTCCCTAAATTGATAATAAAAATAATAATTATTATTATAAGTACAATAATGATAATGAGAGTGTAGAAAATACTGTATATATTTTCAGGAAATACGGTAATTTATAGGTAAATAGATGTCCTATATTGTATTTTTAAAAGTATGTTATCGAAAATGGGAAACCTGCGGCTGGGGATGATGGGTCACTCACCATCTTGGTTTTGAATTGGATACAATGTTAGTGTAATGGGAAGGAATTTTCATGCTCTACAGGTTAAAATTGGGCTGACACCTCTCAAATAGGAGGCAAAATTGTTGGACATGCATTCCTGCATAACTTGAGATATCAGACGACTGGACAAGACAGCTCCAGATAAGCTCTCTAGATTTGTGTATAATTCTTGCCAGTGTTTGCATAAATTTAGTTAGTGAGGTTTTTCTGAGTATGATACAACTTAATCTCCAGTGAAATTGGTTTACCTGGAGTTTACCTGGAGAGAGTTCCGGGGGTCAACGCCCCCGCGGCCCGGTGTGTGACCAGGCCTCCTGGTGGATCAGAGCCTGATCAACCAGGCTGTTGCTGCTGGCTGCACACAAACCAATGTATGAGCCACAGCCCAGCTGATCCGGAACTGACTTTAGGTGCTTGTCCAGTGCCAGCTTGAAGACTGCCAGGGGTCTGTGGGTAATCCCCCTTATGTGTGCTGGGAGGCAGTTGAACAGTCTCGGGCCCCTGACACTTATTGTATGGTCTCTTAACGTGCTAGTGACACCCCTGCTTTTCATTGGGGGATGGTGCATCGTCTGCCAAGTCTTTTGCTTTCGTAGTGAGTGATTTTCGTGTGCAAGTTCGGTACTAGTCCCTCTAGGATTTTCCAGGTGTATATAATCATGTATCTCTCCCTCCTGCGTTCCAGGGAATACAGGTTTAGGAACCTCAAGCGCTCCCAATAATTGAGGTGTTTTATCTCCGTTATGTGCGCTGTGAAAGTTCTCTGTACATTTTCTAGGTCGGCAATTTCACCTGCCTTGAAAGGTGCTGTTAGTGTGCAGCAATATTCCAGCCTAGATAGAACAAGTGACCTGAAGAGTGTCATCATGGGCTTGGCCTCCCTAGTTTTGAAGGTTCTCATTATCCATCCTGTCATTTTTCTAGCAGATGCGATTGATACAATGTTATGGTCCTTGAAGGTGAGATCCTCCGACATGATCACTCCCAGGTCTTTGATGTTGGTGTTTCATTCTATTTTGTGGCCAGAATTTGTTTTGTACTCTGATGAAGATTTAATTTCCTCATGTTTACCATATCTGAGTAATTGAAATTTCTCATCGTTGAACTTCATATTGTTTTCTGCAGCCCACTGAAAGATTTGGTTGATGTCCGCCTGGAGCTTTGCAGTGTCTGCAATGGAAGACACTGTCATGCAGATTCAGGTGTCATCTGCAAAGGAAGACACGGTGCTGTGGCTGACATCCTTGTCTATGTCGGATATGAGGATGAGGAACAAGATGGGAGCGAGTACTGTGCCTTGTGGATCAGAGCTTTTCACCGTAGCTGCCTCGGACTTTACTCTGTTGACGACTACTCTCTGTGTTCTGTTAGTGAGGAAATTATAGATCCATCGACCGACTTTTCCTGTTATTCCTTTAGCACGCATTTTGTGCGCTATTACGCCATGGTCACACTTGTCGAAGGCTTTTGCAAAGTCTGTATATATTACATCTGCATTCTTTTTGTCTTCTAGTGCATTTAGGACCTTGTCGTAGTGATCCAATAGTTGAGACAGATAGGAGCGACCTGTTCTAAACCCATGTTGCCCTGGGTTGTGTAACTGATGGGTTTCTAGATTGGTGGTGATCTTGCTTCTTTGGACCCTTTCAAAGATTTTTATGATATGGGATGTTAATGCTATTGGTCTGTAGTTCTTTGCTGTTGCTTTACTGCCCCCTTTGTGGAGTGGGGCTATGTCTGTTGTTTTTAGTAACTGTGGGACGACCCCCGTGTCCATGCTCCCTCTCCATAGGATGGAAAAGGCTCGTGATAGGGGCTTCTTGCAGTTCTTGATGAACACAGAGTTCCATGAGTCTGGCCCTGAGGCAGAGTGCATGGGCATGTCATTTATCGCCTGTTCGAAGTCATTTGGCGTCAGGATAACATCGGATAGGCTTGTGTTAATCAAATTTTGTGGCTCTCTCATAAAAAATTCATTTTGATCTTCGACTCTCAGTCTGGTTAGCGGCTTGCTAAAAACTGAGTCATATTGGGACTTGAGTAGCTCACTCATTTCCTTGCTGTAATCTGTGTAGGACCCATCTTGTTTAAGTAGGGGCCCAATACTGGACGTTGTTCTCGATTTTGATTTGGCATAGGAGAAGAAATACTTTGGGTTTCTTTCGATTTCATTTATGGCCTTTAGTTCTTCCCGCGATTCCTGACTCCTAAAGGATTCTTTTAGCTTAAGTTCGATGCTTGCTATTTCTCTGACCAGTGTCTCCCTACGCATTTCAGATATACTGACCTCGTTTAGCCACTCTGTTATTCTTTTCCGTCGCCTGTAAAGGGAGTGCCTGTCTCTTTCTGTTTTACATCTACTCCTCCTTTTTCTTAGAGGAATAAGCCTTGTGCATACATCGAGGGCCACCGAGTTAATCTGTTCTAGGCATAAGTTGGGGTCTGTGTTGTTTAGTATATCTTCCCAGCTTATATCGGTTAGGACTTGGTTTACTTGGTCCCACTTTATGTTTTTGTTATTGAAGTTGAATTTGGTGAATGCTCCCTCGTGACTAATCTCATTATGTCGGTCTGGGGCTCCGCGCATACATGACTGAACCTCAATTATGTTATGATCTGAGTATATTGTTTTTGATATGGTGACATTTCTTATCAGATCATCATTGTTAGTGAAGATGAGGTCTAGTGTATTCTCCAGTCTAGTAGGCTCTATTATTTGCTGGTTTAAATTGAATTTTGTGCAGAGATTTAAAAGCTCGCGTGAGTGTGAGTTTTCATCAGAGCTGCCTCCTGGTGTTATTACTGCAACAATATTATTTGCTATATTCCTCCATTTTAGGTGCCTTAAGTTGAAATCCCCCAGGAGCAAGATGTTGGGTGCAGGAGCTGGAAGGTTTTCCAGACAGTGGTCAATTTTTAACAGCTGTTCCTGGAATTGCTGGGATGTTGCATCCGGAGGCTTGTAGACTACCACAATGACTAGGTTTTGGTTCTCGACCTTTACTGCTAAAACTTCCACTACATCATTTGAGGCATTTAGCAGTTCTGTGCAAACAAGTGACTCTGCAATGTACAGGCCAACCCCCCCCCTTTTGCCTGTTCACTCTGTCACATCTGTATAGGTTGTAACCTGGGATCCATATTTCGTTGTCTAAGTGATCCTTTATGTGGGTCTCAGTGAAAGCCGCGAACATTGCCTTTGCCTCTGCAAGCAGTCCACGGATGAAAGGTATTTTGTTGTTTGTTGCTGGCTTTAAACCCTGTATATTTGCAAAGAAGAATGTTATCGAACTGGTGGTATTGTTGGTACTGGGGGGGATTTTTTTTCTGGCATTAGTATCTGTATCTGTTGGTTTGGAGTGGAGGCCATCGACTGTGGTTCCACTCCAGGAATGACTGGATTTGGTGTACGATTTCTGCCATTTCCTGCCAGTTTTTTTTCCTTCCTGGCACTAAAAAACCTCTCCCTCTTGAGTGGCTGTGGCTACCCAGGTTTTCCCATGGCCTGGATGTTTTGTATCTTTTTGTCCCCTTTAGATGGTATGCCTGGCAATTTAAGTTATAGCACAGTCTTTCCTGTACTGAAGAGGTACACAGTTCAGGGTGAAAAAGCTTACAGGAAGGGAGTTTGCATTTTCCTGTTGTCATATGGGCATGGCATTTTCTAAGGTGGTCATAGTTGCACGTTCCATCTGTTTTCCAGATTTCCCATGCCAGCAGATACCAAGTGCATAGTATGTGCACAGGCTTGGTTTCCATTTGCCTTGGGTTTCTGTGACTCTATTCCCTGTTGGTGCATGTTTCCCTGTCTTACTTCTATCCTCCCTAGCACCAACAATGGAGCTCCCACCAGTTGTTTTTGGTAATATATCCTCACTATTGCTAGTGGAGTCCTCTTGTTTGCTATTTCCTGCGGTATTTCTAGTTTGCAATATTGGTTTTATCTTATCTTTGACTACACTTGTTTCCCTACTATGGCTCCTGTCCCCTATGAGGTCATTTATATGTATTCCTTCCTGCGTATAATTCCCGACTACCTGGACAAAATTTCCAGCTTCACCATTACTGTCTCCCAGGACAGCATCTCCAGCTTCCCCATTACTGTCTCCCAGGACAGCATCTCCAGCTTCACCATTACTGTCTCCCAGGACAGCACCTCCAGCTTCACCATTACTGTCTCCCAGGACAGCACCTCCAGCTTCACCATTACTGTCTCCCAGGACAGCACTATCAGCCCCCCATTTACTGACTACCAGGACATCATCTCCAGCCTTACAGTTTCTGACTACATGGCCAGTATCAAGGGCAGTACCATTCAGCCCAGACTTTTTATGTTCCCATCTGTTGTAGAAAGCTTCCAGGTTTTCTATGAGAGCAGCTTTGATGTTGACCTCTTTTAATACCCTTGTGATTTTAGTCCACAGATTTATCTCATTTGGGCATACCCAAAAACACTTCCCTGTTTTAATACTGCTTGTAGCTAGTTCTTGGATATCTGCACAAGGGGCGTGACACCAATTTCCACAAAAATGACAATTTATGCATGTGGAAGCCCGTTTGTTTGACTGACCACAGACTACACACAGCTTCATAATGATTTGAATGGTTGATTTACTGCAATTCTACTAGCAACCTCTTGAATATTCTATTAATAACCTGCTAGGTAGTGCACAACGAAACCGTTTGAAACCAGTCCAGGGTTCGTACCAGTCAAGGGTTTGGACCAGTCAAGGGTTCGGTGAGTGATATTAAGATATATTTTCCTTCTGTTATGTAATTGTGTGTATATATATAACCATTTATTATTTTTAATATACAGTCCACAAATTTATATACAGTGGAGCCCCGGTTAACGATATTTTTTTCATTCCAGAAGTATGTTCAGGTGCCAGTACTGACCGAATTTGTTCCCATAAGGAATATTGTGAAGTAGATTAGTCCATTTCAGACCCCCAAACATACACGTACAAACGCACTTACATAAATACACTTACATAATTGGTCGCATCGGGAGGTGATCGTTAAGCGGGGGTCCACTGTATTTACCAGTATTCCTGGTGTATGTATATTTCATTTAATTAATAGGTCCAGAGCAACTTGTGGATATGACAGTGGTAGGTATCAAAAGGGGATATTTTTTGTGACCTAAGTGTCCCAAATTCCTACTTATCTAACTGATAAATAATAGTTATCATAGTTAATTTACTGTTATGTACATAATTATACATCCAAGTAAATGCAATTTTCCACATTTAATTTGCCCATTGGTCCTTTGAACTGGATGTAATTAGTGAAGTCATTAATTAGTTAATTACTTAATAATTATATGTGAAATGACAGAAGGAGGTGGATGTTAAGTTCACAAATTTATTTAATGTGTAGTGGATTATAATTATTACAATATTAACCCTTTCAGGGTCCGTCCCGTAGATCTACGGCTGGTCGGTGAGTGTCCAAACTGTAGATCTACGCCAAAATTCTAGCGCCATCAAATTTAGCGCGAAAGCGCTCATAGGCCTACATGTGAGAGAATGGGTCTGCGCTGTGGGTGTGCGCCGTAAACAAAAAATCTAGGCGCCTGCATAGCATTGTGGGAACGCCGGCTCAGTCACCCTTGTTCACCATGTCTCGTCGCAAGTCAGCTCTCACTCCCCGGAAAATTGGGACTCTCCTCTTCCTGTCTGATAGTTCTGACACTGATGGAAGTGGAAATGAAGACGAATTCTACGGCTTTGATAAGTTAGTGACCGAAAATAATGACCAGGATATCGATAATAGTGCAGAAAACCCCGACGATCCTCGACCTTCTACCTCTGGTGTGGGCACTCGTGACTCACGGTCGGGTGTTCCTAAATGTAAGAGAAAACTAATATTTTCCCGTGGCCTGGCCTCTGACTTCAGTAATGACGATGATTCTGACGTGGATTGTGATTTTATTGCGCTCGACGATCATTCGAGTAGTGATAGTGAGGAAACATATTCACCAGTGAAGCGTCGGTATGTTCACCGCCGCTTGCGCTCGGGTAGTGTACCCTATGCTGCGCCCAGGGGACGGAGTACATCCCGGAGTACATCCCGTGGCCCTACACCCGTTTTAGGTAGTGATAGTGAGGATGATGTGGCTACACTTGGCATGGACGGGCCACAGGCATCAGTGGATGGTGTTAGTGGGGCTGGTGGTGGTAGTGGCACCGCCATGCGTGACTCACTGTGCCACGCGGGGACCCACGCTGCTGACTCGTCAGTTCAAGGACAAAGCGGAGCGTCACCCACCAGCCCGCCACAACCACCCGTACAACCAGCCTATGATGTCCAGTATCCACCAGCAAACCGTATCTGGGATTGGCAGCAAAATCCCAATTTTGTTCCCAGCCCTCACCACTTTGATGACTCTCAAAGTGGAATTCTACCTACCTGTCCCCTTGGAACCACGGCCAATGAACTGGAATTCTTTGAATTATTCTTTGACCAGCCATTGATGGAAATTATTGTCAGGGAAAGTAATAAGTATTTTCAGTACACCATGGCAAATACGATCTTATCACCACAGTCACGACTACACAGGTGGAAAGAGACGACTGTTGCAGAAATGTATTTGCTTTTTGCAACAATAATGCTTATGCCTCACGTCTATAAGCATAATATAAAAGCATACTGGTCCACAGATCGGCTAATTTGTACCCCATCCTTCAGTGAAATAATACCAGTGAACAGGTTTATCTTACTGTTACGTATGTTGCACTTCTCTGACAAAACCAGGCCTGACAGAAGTGACAGGTTATACAAGATTAGAAATGTTTTCATGTATCTCAAACAAAAGTTCAGGATATACTTTTATCCATTCAAGAATCTTGTAATTGACGAGTCTTTGATTTTGTTCAAAGGTAGACTGTCATTCAAGCAGTATATACCGAGCAAGAGGAACCGCTTTGGTATAAAATTGTTTGTACTCTGTGATTGTGACAGTGGCCTGGTGTTGGATGTTGTTGTATACACGGGTAGTAAAACATTGAAAGATACCAAGATGTTATTGGGTATATCAGGTGACGTAGTGAGAAACATGATGGCACCTTATCTTGGTAAGGGCCATAC
Source organism: Cherax quadricarinatus (assembly GCF_038502225.1). Classification (NCBI taxonomy): domain Eukaryota; kingdom Metazoa; phylum Arthropoda; class Malacostraca; order Decapoda; family Parastacidae; genus Cherax; species Cherax quadricarinatus. The sequence continues at coordinate 6,940,734 of NC_091390.1, forward strand.
ATTATATACCGATAACTGGTACACAAGCCCATTACTTAGTGATTTCATGCGAGTGAACAAGACAGATGTGTGTGGCACAGTGCGTTCTAATCGTAAACATATGCCCAGGCTCAACGCAGGTGTTCGTGGTGATGACGTGCAGGTGTTTACTGCCAATGACATCATGGCATTACGGTGGCATGACAAACGAGATGTCACATTGTTGACAACCATTCACCGTAATGAAATGCAAGACAGTGGCAAAGTTGATCGAGTGACTAATGAACGTATTCGAAAACCAGTGACAGTGATTGATTATACACAAAACATGCGCTTGGTTGACAAGTGTGACATGCAGATTGGTTTTGTTGACTGTGTTCGTAAGAGTTACAAGTGGTACATGAAACTTTTCTTCCATCTCATGGACATTTCAATGCTGAATGCATATAATATGTACCAAATAAAGACTGGTAACAGACCACCGTATGGTGAATTTTGTTTGTCTGTTGTCAGACAACTCATAATGAAGTACCAGGTAACAACACCTGCAATACAACATGGTCCTCGAATTCATCACAATATACCCAAGCGTTTGAGGAGAGAAGGTGATCATTTCATAATACAGCTTCCTTCAACTCAAAAGAAATTTGCTCAGAAGAGATGCATTGTCTGTGCACAAACAAAACGACGGCAACAAAGACGCAAAGACACTCGGTTTATGTGTGAGGAATGTAAGGTGCCACTGTGCATGGTGCCTTGTTTCAAGGAGTTCCACAAGCTCCACCAGTTCTAAAACCATGTCCAGTGATTGTAAATATGTAAATATATGATAGAACATTAGTATTATACAATATTTGTGCATGTTTATTGTAATAAACAACAGTGGTAAACAATAATATGATAATAACTTTAGTGCGGTTATTGTGTTCAATACAGTGAGTTTATATATATACATTATATACAGTATTGGTCTCTCAGGCCCCAAATGTTAGTAGGAATAGAAAAAAAATTGGAAAAGAAAAGAAAAAACAACAAAAACAACAAAATAATATAATACGCGTATGTGGAATTCGTCGATGTTGCCGCCACCACATCATTTTCTACAAACTTCTTGGCACTGTATCTCGGTAAGTACTGATCAGATTCTAATTTTTTTTGTTTTATTACCTTCACAAAAATATGCTCTTTAATTCTGTAAGAAAAAATAATTTTTTTTTTTTCAAAATTCCTTGGACACTGGTGCGTGACTTCAGATTTTGGCCTTGGACCCTGAAAGGGTTAATTTTGATAGCTCAAGTCTGGCTAAGTTTATATTAATTTGTATAAAACTAATTTGATAAGACAATTCTGGCCAAGATTTATATCAGTGTATGTGTAATTGATAAGACAAGTGTGGATAAAGATTATATTGTGTATAATATTAATTTTGCTATGCCAAATTCTGTCAAGGATTTATATTTGTATAATATTAATTTGATAAGCCAATTTTTGCCAAGATTTATATCAGTGTATGTGTAATTGATAAGCCATGTGTAGCTAATTATTAATGTGTATATTAATTTTGCTATGCCAAATTCTGGCAAGGATTTGTAAATTTGTATATTAATTTTGATGAGCCAAGTTTGTATTAATGTACATTTAAAATTTATATTATACATGTACTTGCTAAGCTCAAGTAGCTAGGATTTATTCAAAGGTAAGTTGTATCAGTGTTGTAAGTTGTAATCAGTGTTATTAATAAAGTTGAATTTAATACATTGCATCATGGCTGAAAATGGGGAAATTAATATAGAAGACAAACATGTGGAATATAGAGCAAAGAAAGCATCACTACCGGCTAGAAAATGTCATGTAACCAAGGCATATAATAAGTGCTTGGAATTAATGAATCAAGAAACTGTGAATACTGATGATTTAAAATTGTATTTAGATGCTTTAGGTAATAGATATGATTCATACAAATTATATTACAACAAATATGAGTTTACCTGGAGAGAGTTTCGGGGGTCAACACCCCCGCGGCCCGGTCTGTGACCAGGCCTCCTGGTGGATCAGAGTCTGATCAACCAGGCTGTTACTGCTGGCTGCATGCAAACAAACGTACGAGCCACAGCCCGGCTGGTCAGGAACCGACTTTAGGTGCTTGTCCAGTGCCAGCTTGAAGACTGCCAGGGGTCTGTTGGTAATCCCCCTTATGTATGCTGGGAGGCAGTTGAACAGTCTCGGGTCCCTGACACTTATTGTATGGTCTCTTAACATGCTAGTGACACCCCTGCTTTTCATTGGGGGGATGTTGCATCGTCTGCCAAGTCTATGGCTTTCGTAGTGAGTGATTTTCGTGTGCAAGTTCGGTACTAGTCCCTCTAGGATTTTCCAGGTGAATATAATCATGTATCTCTCCCGCCTGCGTTCCAGGGAATACAGGTTTAGGAACCTCAAGTGCTCCCAGTAATTGAGGTGTTTTATCTCTGTTATGCGCGCCGTGAAGGTTCTCTGTACATTTTCTAGGTCAGCAATTTCACCTGCCTTGGAAGGTGCTGTTAGTGTGCAGCAATATTCCAGCCTAGATAGAACAAGTGACCTGAAGAGTGTCATCATGGGCTTGGCCTCCCTAGTTTTGAAGGTTCTCATTATCCATCCTGTCATTTTTCTAGCAGATGCGATTGATACAATGTTATGGTCCATGAAGGTGAGATCCTCCGACATGATCACTCCCAGGTCTTTGACATTGGTGTTTCACTCTATTTTGTGGCCAGAATTTGTTTTGTACTCTGATGAAGATTTTATTTCCTAGTGTTTACCATATCTGAGTAATTGAAATTTCTCATCGTTGAACTTCATATTGTTTTCTGCAGCCCACTGAAAGATTTGGTTGATGTCCGCCTGGAGCCTTGCAGTGTCTGCAATGGAAGACACTGTCATGCAGATTCGGGTGTCATCTGCAAAGGAAGACACGGTGCTGTGGCTGACATCCTTGTCTATGTCAGATATGAGGATGAGGAACAAGATGGGAGCGAGTACTGTGCCTTGTGGAACAGAGCTTTTCACCGTAGCTGCCTCGGACTTTACTCTGTTGACTACCACTCTCTGTGTTCTGTTAGTGAGGAAATTATAGATCCATCGACCGACTTTTCCTGTTATTCCTTTAGCACGCATTTTGTGCGCAATTACGCCATGGTCACACTTGCCGAAGGCTTTTGCAAAGTCTGTATATATTATATCTGCATTCTTTTTGTCTTCTAGTGCATCTATTACCTTGTCGTAGTGATCCCATAGTTGAGACAGAAAGGAACGACCTGTTCTAAACCCATGTTGCCCTGGGTTGTGTAACTGATGGGTTTCTAGATGGGTGGTGATCTTGCTTCTTAGGACCCTTTCAAAGATTTTTATGATATGGGATGTTAGTGCTATCGGTCTGTAGTTCTTTGCTGTTGCTTTACTGCCCCCTTTGTGGAGTGGGGCTATGTCTGTTGTTTTTAGTAACTGTGGGACGACCCCTGTGTCCATGCTCCCTCTCCATAGGATGGTAAAAGCTCGTGATAGGGGCTTCTTGCAGTTCTTGATGAACACGGAGTTCCATGAGTCTGGCCCTGGAGCAGAGTGCATGGGCATGTCATTTATCACCTGTTCGAAGTCATTTGGCATCAGGATAACATCGGATAGGCTTGCTCTCTCATAAAAAATTCAATTTGATCTTCGACTCTCAGTCTGGTTAGCGGCTTGCTAAAAACTGAAGGAGATTTATTAGTAAACTGTGTAGATGAGACTGAAGTAGATCTCATAATTAATCAGTATTATGAATTAGAGGAAAAGATTCTTTCTTGTAAAAGTCAAGCCTTGAATAAATTAAAATGTGTAAACCAGGCAGTTAATCAGTCTGCTCCAACAAATAATATGTCTTTGCCAAAACTCCCAGAATTATGTTTACCTGTATTTAATCCTGGTGAAAATTGGGAGGAATTCTGGTCAATTTTTAAAGCAGCTGTGCATGACAGGAGTGACCTAGCCTGTGTAACTAAATTATTTTATCTCAAAAGACAGGTAAGAGGAGATGCTCACATACTCATACAAGCCTTTCCCAATGTAAATGACTCTTACAAGGAAGCAGTTAAGTTGTTGAAGGTCACTTATGGTAATATAGAATAAAGCAGGTTGGATCTAGTGAATATTATTGTTAATTTAAAATCCCCAGATCACACTTACAAAGGTTTACAGCAGTTTAGAGTTAAACTGGAGAGCACTCTCAAAACTTTAAGTAATAAATATAATCTGAAGGATTCAGACTGGTTATTGAGTGCCATGATACAGAATAAATTAAACTATAAAACACTTGAATGACTCTCGAACAAATATCACAAGGGTTATTTTGGTCTGGAGGAAATAAGACTAGGTCTACAAGAATTGATTGTTCAGTTGCAGACCAGCCAACCAACTCATTTTAAAGATGCAACACATAATAACCCTGAGGTATCAGTCAAGTTTCACAAAGGGAAAAATTATCCCAATGTTAATAATCAAATTTCATTTTCTAAAAAGAGTTGCATAGTTGCATATCAAGTAGCAGGAATCAGAAATAATGATTCTTAACAAGGTAAGAAGAATAAGTACCCTCCTAAGAGTTGCCCAGTTAATAAGAAACCAGTCAAAGAAAGGAGAGATTGTCTCTTCTGTAAGGGTACTCATTTTTCAAAGAATTGCAATGCATACAATTCATGAAATGATAAAGTTGAAAGATTGGAGGAACTTGACAGATGTATCAGGTGTTTGGGTAATCACAATGTAAAGGATTGTTATGCCAAATTAAACTTCTGTTATCAATGTCACAAAGGAAGACACCATATAGTCATGTGTAAAGGTCTATATGATAATGTTGATAATAATGATAATGCTGACAATCCTGGCATAACAGTGGCTAATGTAAAAATTGCTGCTAATGTTAATAATGATGGTTTTGCTGAAGTAGCCTTACCTGTGTTACAGGTAAAAATTGATGATAAAAGGCATAAATCAGAAAATGTAAATGCATTATTGGACCAGGGATCCCAGCATACTTTCATAAAATGTAAATGTCTTTATAGTATGAAAGTACAGGTGGGAGATCCCACGACTTTAAAATTATCTGGTTTTCTCTCGGATAAAAGGGCTCAATTGTATGACACTGTTTATGTAACTGTTAGGTTGGGCAATGAGAAAAAACGTGTTAATGCTGTAATTGTAGATAGACTTCCAGAGAAAATATCTACAGTAGGGCTTAGTAAAGCTACAGAAAGACTTTAACATAATGTAAATTTAGCACCTTCTGGGGTAAGTGATGATTCTGTAGGCTCAATAAATATTTTGATAGGTAGTGACTATTATGCCTCCTTTGTAAAGGGAATGGTAAAGAAATGTGGTGTCACCCTTTTGAAGACTGCAGGAGGCCATGTAATGTATGGTAGGATTCCTCGTAATAATAATTCATGACTAGAGGAGACTACAAATACCATAACTGTGTGTCTTACTCATGAAATTGTGCCCCAGTATAATTCCTTCATAGAGGATGGTGTTGAGCCAGTGCATAAATTGTGGGAATTAGACAGCATTGGAATAAATGTAAATGAGGAAAGTCCAGACGATTCTTTTACTCAAGAACAATACCTGAGAGATGTAAAATTTGAATCTGGACAATACTGGGTACGACTTCCATGGAGACTGAACCATCCAGAATTGCCCACTAATTACAGAATGGCATATGGACAATTAAAGGCTCAGCTCCGCGAACTGAGTAAGACACCAGAATTGTTAACTGCCTATAATGATATAATTGCTGAGCAGTTAATTAATAAATTTATAGAAGAGGTACCTCCTGAGCAAGCCAAAATTTATGGTCACTATTTGCCACATCACGGAGTGAAGAAGGATTCTAAGACCACTCCTTTGAGGATTGTGTTTAATTGTAGTGCCAGGAGTAACAAAAATGTACCTAGTTTAAATGACTGATGACAGGTCCGTCGTTGACGGAAAAATTAGGAGATATCTCATTAAATTTCAGAGCGAAGCACTATGCCTTTATGGCTGACATAAGTAAAGCTTTCCTAAGAGTGGGTTTACAAGAGGCTGACCGGGATTGTACCCGCTTCTTATGGCCTGAGAATCCTAGTGACCCACTTAGCCCTCTGAAAACCTTTCGCTTTAGGAGCGTATTATATGGTGCTACATCCAGTCCGTTCCTACTTCAAGTGACGATAAATGCACACCTTAAATGTATGGAAAGTCTATTGAGTAAAGTAATGAACAAACAAATTTATGTGGACAATTTCCTGGGTGTGACATCAACTGAAGAGGAACTGTTAATGACTTATGGAGAGGCTAATGAAATAATGCAAAGTGCAAATATGCCTCTGAGGGAATGGAATAGTAATTCGTCCAAATTAAAGGACAAAATAAGTAAAGATTACCCTGGAGATGAAGTGCCAAAATGTAGTAATGTATTGGGATTAACTTGGGATACTGAGAGAGATTTGTTAATGTTAAAACCTAATAATTACAGTATGCCCAATAAATTAACTAAGAGAGTTTTGCTTGCTGAAGTTTCCAAATGTTTTGATCCACTAGGTTTAGTGTCACCCCTTACTATAAGAGAGAAATTATTAATTCAGGAAGCATGGAAACTTAAATGTGCTTGGGATGAAATTCTACCTGAGGAATTCATTAACAGGTGGGATGAATTAATTGGTGATTATGACAAAATTCCAATGTTGGAGTTCCCACACCAGGTGGCCAATCCAGATGGAAAAAATGTACTCCACATTTTTTTGTGATGCTTCAAAATCGGCATATGGAGCAGTTGCTTACCTTCAATGTAATAGTGTTATCTCTCTTATTATGTCTAAGGCTAAATTGTCTCCAATTAAATCATGTACCTTACCTCAGTTGGAATTAACAGCCATCTATGTAGGTGTCAAATTAGCTAATTATATAAGAAATAAGTTACAGGAGATAAATATTAGCGACACTGTAATTTGGTCTGATAATGAGGTATCCTTACAATGGATTCATAATGGAAACAGTAAAATTGTGTACGTACAAAACAGAGTCGCTGAAATTAATCAGATGCAAGAGAAGTATAATAGTTTGGGTCAGCATATGTAAACATTTAATCATATGCCTGGTGATGAGAATCCGGCTGATTTCTAGTCTCGAGGTTTACCTTATGCTAAATTTGTAAATGCTGTATCATGGTTTAAAGGAACAAGCTGGTTGGTAAATAAAGCTAATTGGCCTGTACAAAAGGCGTATATTGCTCCTGTTGAAATTACTGTGACCACCGCTCCAATAGTTTGTCCTCCCTTAGCCATTTATATAAATAGGTATTCTTCTTTACCCAAACTAATCAATATAACTAAGTTGGTGTTTAAATTTCTAAACAAGATGAATATTTCATTTAAGTTTTCACATCCTCTTGAATATTGGATAAAGAGGGTACAGGAGGAAATCTATGGAAATGAGATTAAATTGATGACGGAAAGAAAAATTGTGAAAGGTTCCATAATAGAGAAATTGGGGCTGTATTCAGAGAACAATGTAATTAAGTGCAGAGGTAGGTTACAAAATGCTGAATTGGGTGAGTATGCTAAACACCCTATCTTGCTGCCCAAAACTCATCATCTAACAAATTTAATTGTGCTAAATGCCCATAAAAATGTAATGCATGGTGGGGTACAAGATACCTTAAATTGTATTAGGGAAACTTTCTGGATTCCACAAGGACGGCAAAGTGTAAAAAGGGTGACTAAATCTTGTGTAATATGTCGCCGTGTGGATGCCAGATCCTATACGCACCCAGGTCCTCCACCATTGCCAAATGAGCAATTTGAGTCGTTTAGCAACGAACTCCGCCCGGCCGCAGTGTGGAAAATACTTTATATATTTTCCAGAAATACGGTAATTTATAGGTAAATAGATGCCCTATATTGTATTTTTAAAAGAAGTATGTTATTGGCTAGGGGGGGGGTCACTCGCCATTTTGGTTTTGAATTGGATACAATGTTAGTGTAATGGGAAGGAATTTTCATGCTCTAGAGGTTAAAATTGGGCTGACACCTCTCAAATAGGAGGCAAAATGTTGGACATGCATTCCTGCATAACTTGAGATATCAAAGGACTGGACAAGACAGCTCCAGAAACCTCAGATAAGCTCTCTAGATTTGTGTATAATTCTGGCCAGTGTTTTCATAAATTTAGTTAGTGAGGTTTTTCTGAGTATGATACAACTTAATCTCCAGTCAAATTGGTGAGTGATATCAAGATATATTTTCCTTCTGTTACGTAATTGTGTATATATATAACCATTTATTATTTTTAATATACAGTCCACAAATTTATATATTTACCAGTATTCCTGGTGTATGTATATTTCATTTAATTAATAGGTCCAGAGCAACTTGTGGATATGACAGTGGTAGGTATTGAAGGGGGACATTTTTTGCAACCTAAGTGTCCCAAATTCCTACTTGTCTAACTGATAAATAATAGTTATCATAGTTCATTTACTGTTATGTATGTAATTATACATCCAAGTAAATGCAATTTTCCACAGAGAGCTTCAGAATTCCGCCAACTAAGTGCACTGTTTACCTCACTGTGGGAGCATCTCTCTCATGCTTTGCTTACATTTTTCGTAGTCATTTGGTAAAATTTCTTTTTTCTAACCATGGCTCTTAACCCTTTGACTGTCGCAGGCCCCTTTCTGACACTGTCATTCTATGTCGCAAAATATTCGAAAAAAAAAAGAAATTCTGATGAAAATGTTAAGATTATTTTTCTGATTGCTTTAGTCCAAAAAAAAAAAAATTGCCATCAGTACTTACCAAGATATATAGGCGTGAAGTTTGCAGAAAATGAGCTGTGTATGGCAACAGCGGTGACTGCCACTCACCCGGTAAACTTTGGTTTACTTGTATTTGAAGATTTGTTGTTTTTTTCAAGATTTTATTTTTTCACATAACTTATGTGGCCTGTGAGACCAAAGTAAAGTGAAATATACATATATACACTTGTTGTGTACAATACAATAAGCACACAAACATAATTATTATGTTTACAAAACTTGTTTACAAAAGCAAACAATACAAAAAATTGTTTATTACTATTGTTCTATAATATATATACCAATGTACAGTCACTGGACATATTCCTAGGAGATCTGCAGCTTATGTAACTCTTTGAAACATGTTTTCATACACAATGGTGTTTTACACTCCTCACACATAAAACCAGTGTGTGTGCATTTTTGTGGACTTTTTTTTTACGTGCAAAGACAGAACACTTCGACTGAGCAGTTTTCTTCAAAGTATTAGCAGGCAGTTGTGTTATGTAGTTTTTTTTTTATTTTTATTATCACACTGGCCGATTCCCACCAAGGCAGGGTGGCCCGAAAAAGAAAAACTTTCACCATCATTCACTCCATCACTGTCTTGCCAGAAGGGTGCTTTACACTACAGTTTTTAAACTGCAACATTAACACCCCTCCTTCAGAGTGCAGGCACTGTACTTCCCATCTCCAGGACTCAAGTCCGGCCTGCCGGTTTCCCTGAATCCCTTCATAAATGTTACTTTGCTCACACTCCAACAGCACGTCAAGTATTAAAAACCATTTGTCTCCATTCACTCCTATCAAACACGCTCACGCATGCCTGCTGGAAGTCCAAGCCCCTCGCACACAAAACCTCCTTTACCCCCTCCCTCCAACCCTTCCTAGGCCGACCCCTACCCCGCCTTCCTTCCACTACAGACTGATACACTCTTGAAGTCATTCTGTTTCGCTCCATTCTCTCTACATGTCCGAACCACCTCAACAACCCTTCCTCAGCCCTCTGGACAACAGTTTTGGTAATCCCGCACCTCCTCCTAACTTCCAAACTACGAATTCTCTGCATTATATTCACACCACACATTGCCCTCAGACATGACATCTCCACTGCCTCCAGCCTTCTCCTCGCTGCAACATTCATCACCCACGCTTCACACCCATATAAGAGCGTTGGTAAAACTATACTCTCATACATTCCCCTCTTTGCCTCCAAGGACAAAGTTCTTTGTCTCCATAGACTCCTAAGTGCACCACTCACTCTTTTTCCCTCATCAATTCTATGATTCACCTCATCTTTCATAGACCCATCCGCTGACACGTCCACTCCCAAATATCTGAATACGTTCACCTCCTCCATACTCTCTCCCTCCAATCTGATATTCAATCTTTCATCACCTAATCTTTTTGTTATCCTCATAACCTTACTCTTTCCTGTATTCACCTTTAACTTTCTTCTTTTGCACACCCTACCAAATTCATCCACCAATCTCTGCAGCTTCTCTTCAGAATCTCCCAAGAGCACAGTGTCATCAGCAAAGAGCAGCTGTGACAACTCCCACTTTGTGTGTGATTCTTTATCTTTTAACTCCACGCCTCTTGCCAAGACCCTCGCATTTACTTCTCTTACAACCCCATCTATAAATATATTAAACAACCACGGTGACATCACACATCCTTGTCTAAGGCCTACTTTTACTGGGAAAAAATTTCCCTCTTTCCTACATACGCTAACTTGAGCCTCACTATCCTCGTAAAAACTCTTCACTGCTTTCAGTAACCTACCTCCTACACCATACACTTGCAACATCTGCCACATTGCCCCCCTATCCACCCTGTTATACGCCTTTTCCAAATCCATAAATGCCACAAAGACCTCTTTAGCCTTATCTAAATACTGTTCACTTATATGTTTCACTGTAAACACCTGGTCCACACACCCCCTACCTTTCCTAAAGCCTCCTTGTTCATCTGCTATCCTATTCTCCGTCTTACTCTTCTTTCAATTATAACTCTACCATACACTTTACCAGGTACACTCAACAGACTTATCCCCCTATAATTTTTGCACTCTCTTTTATCCCCTTTGCCTTTATACAAAGGAACTATGCATGCTCTCTGCCAATCCCTAGGTACCTTACCCTCTTCCATACATTTATTAAATAATTGCACCAACCACTCCAAAACTATATCCCCACCTGCTTTTAACATTTCTATCTTTATCCCATCAATCCCGGCTGCCTTACCCCCTTTCATTTTACCTACTGCCTCACGAACTTCCCCCACACTCACAACTGGCTCTTCCTCACTCCTACAAGATGTTATTCCTCCTTGCCCTATACACGAAATCACAGCTTCCCTATCTTCATCAACATTTAACAATTCCTCAAAATATTCCCTCCATCTTCCCAATACCTCTAACTCTCCATTTAATAACTCTCCTCTCCTATTTTTAACTGACAAATCCATTTGTTCTCTAGGCTTTCTTAACTTGTTAATCTCACTCCAAAACTTTTTCTTATTTTCAACAAAATTTGTTGATAACATCTCACCCACTCTCTCATTTGCTCTCTTTTTACATTGCTTCACCACTCTCTTAACCTCTCTCTTTTTCTCCATATACTCTTCCCTCCTTGCATCACTTCTACTTTGTAAAAACTTCTCATATGCTAACTTTTTCTCCCTTACTACTCTCTTTACATCATCATTCCACCAATCGCTCCTCTTCCCTCCTGCACCCACTTTCCTGTAACCACAAACTTCTGCTGAACACTCTAACACTACATTTTTAAACCCACCCCATACCTCTTCGACCCCATTGCCTATGCTCTCATTAGCCCATCTATCCTCCAATAGCTGTTTATATCTTACCCTAACTGCCTCCTCTTTTAGTTTATAAACCTTCACCTCTCTCTTCCCTGATGCTTCTATTCTCCTTGTATCCCATCTACCTTTTACTCTCAGTGTAGCTACAACTAGAAAGTGATCTGATATATCTGTGGCCCCTCTATAAACATGTACATCCTGAAGTCTACTCAACAGTCTTTTATCTACCAATACATAATCCAACAAACTACTGTCATTTCGCCCTACATCATATCGTGTATACTTATTTATCCTCTTTTTCTTAAAATATGTATTACCTATAACTAAACCCCTTTCTATACAAAGTTCAATCAAAGGGCTCCCATTATCATTTACACCTGGCACCCCAAACTTACCTACCACACCCTCTCTAAAAGTTTCTCCTACTTTAGCATTCAGGTCCCCTACCACAATTACTCTCTCACTTGGTTCAAAGGCTCCTATACATTCACTTAACATCTCCCAAAATCTCTCTCTCTCCTCTGCATTCCTCTCTTCTCCAGGTGCATACACGCTTATTATGACCCACTTCTCGCATCCAACCTTTACTTTAATCCACATAATTCTTGAATTTACACATTCATATTCTCTTTTCTCCTTCCATAACTGATCATTTAACATTACTGCTACCCCTTCCTTTGCTCTAACTCTCTCAGATACTCCAGATTTAATCCCATTTATTTCCCCCCACTGAAACTCTCCTACCCCCTTCAGCTTTGTTTCGCTTAGAGCCAGGACATCCAACTTCTTTTCATTCATAACATCAGCAATCATCTGTTTCTTGTCATCCGCACTACATCCACGCACATTTAAGCATCCCAGTTTTATAAAGTTTTTCTTCTTCTCTTTTTTAGTAAATGTATACAGGAGAAGGGGTTACTAGCCCATTGCTCCCGGCATTTTAGTCGCCTCATACGACACGCATGGCTTACGGAGGAAAGATTCTTTTCCACTTCCCCGTGGACAATAGAAGAAATAAAAAAGAACAAGAGCTATTTAGAAAAAGGAGAAAAACCTAGATGTATGTATATATATATGCATGTGCGTGTCTGTGAAGTGTGACCAAAGTGTAAGTAGGAGTAGCAAGATATCCCTGTTATCTAGCGTGTTTATGAGACAGAAAAAGAAACCAGCAATCCTACCATCATGCAAAACAGTTGCAGGTTTTTGTTTCACAGTCATCTGGCAGGATGGTAGTACTTCCCTGGGTGGTTGCTGTCTACCAACCTAGTTATCCTAGGTAAATGGTCGTGTGTCATCATTCCTTCCTTCCTACCTTCCTGCATTCCTTTCCTACCTTCCTTCCTACATTCCTTCATCTTTCCTTCCTTACTTTTTTCCTTCCTCTCATCTCGTCCTTCCTTCATTCCTGCCTTCCCTTCTTCCTTCCTTCTGGTTTCTATAATATATATACACATATATAGTCACTAGATAATTTCATATAACTGCTATTATCTTCATTCAGCAAGCTTGTCTTGTGTGCCAGTGTGTGGCTTATAACTGTTTTGAGTCAGGGGTCAGCAGCTGTCAAAATGACATAATATCTCATTACTCACATCCCCTACTGCCTGTCAAAACAATGGGGTCAAATGCTGCTTCCCCTCCATTCTATCTAATTACCTTTCTCCCTTATTCTATCTCTTTCAATCTGTCTCTCTCTTTCTATCTGTCTGTCTATCTCTATCTCACAGGCACACATAAATACAAGTATACATAGTGTAAAATACCTAGGATAACCCAAAAAATCCAGACAAAGTGCTATACCCTGCTTGAAGATATGAGTAAAGGTGATAATGCAGTCTTGTGGCTCTCTCTGAGACAGAGAGCTAGACAGATAGATAGACAGGGAGCTTGACAGACAGACAAACAGGCAGACAGACATGTTTATGTACCAGCAAAAACAAAGTGAGGGTGATGATCATTAAATGTCACATCTAATCTTACCTTATCAGTTGCACCCTCCCCCACACTCATGTATGCTCATCAAACGTCAGCTCTTATCAGATGTTATCTCAGCTTATCATGTCACTGTGAAGGGTGGACTTTGTTTTTCATGCTTCAAGGCAACTTATTATTACCTATTATTATTATTATTATTACCTATTCTTCTTCTCCTCCTCCTTCCCCTCCTCCTTCTCTTCCTCCTTCTCCTCCTCCATCTCCTCCTCCTCCAACTCCTCTTCCTCCTTCTCCTTCTCCTCCTCCTTCTCCTCCTCCTCCTCCCCCTCCCCTCCTTCTCCACCTCATTCTTCTCCCCCTCCTCCTCCTCCTCCTTTTCCTCTTCCTCCTCCTCTTCCTCCTTTCCTCTTCTTCCTCCTTCTCTTCCTCCTCCCCTCCTCCTTCTCTTCCTCCTTCTCCTCCTCCTTCTCCTCCTCCATCTCCTCCCCCTCCATCTCCTCTTCCTCTTTCTCCTTCTCCTCCTCCCCTCCTTCTCCACCTCCTTCTTCTCCCCCTCCTCCTCCTCTTCCTCCTTTTCCTCTTCCCCCTCCTCTTCCTCCTTTTCCTCTTCCTCCTCCTCTTCCTCCTCCTCCTTCTCCTTCTCCTCCTCCTTCTCTTCTTCCTCCTTGCCTCCTTCTCCTTCTCCTCCTTCTCCCCCTCCTCCTCCTCCTTCCCCTTCTTGGGAAAAGAAGAGTCCCAGATTTGCTGGGGAGTCACATATTTCTTACCGCTAGGCATGCTGAAAAAGGATGACTGAAATGGCATTCCCACAATGCACCACTGGTTCCCCAATTTTTTTATATGATGCACACTGACCATGGAGACCCATTCTCTCACATGTGGGCCTACCAGCTTTCTCCTGCTTGATTTGAAGCCGCTAAAATTTACGAGTATAAATAGGTCAGAAACAGTGGCGCGTAAGACGTACATATACAATGAAAACAGTCAAAGGGTTAAAAGGAGAGGGGAAAATATCAGGCCCCCAAAAACAACGGGTGGATAGGCACATAAATCTTGCTGGTGGGACTGCGGCCGTAAAACCCTGGAGTCATCACTGAAGACCCCCAAAAGGTGGACCTCCCAGGCCATCACCTACATGTCATTCCAAGGACCCTGGAGTCACCCCAGTTAATAAAGCACAGTAGAACCTCCAATAATGAGTTTAATCTGTTCCATGACCTTGCTCGCATCTAGTTTTGCTCATTTGCAGAGTCAGTTTTCCTCATTTAAATGAAATGAAATGGAATTCGTTCCAGTGGAATTCCAGGCCTAACCACAGTCCCCGCCTCACGGGGCTTGTAGGGAGAAGCTAGGCCTCTCTATTCTGCCATTCCCACCCCAAGGGGCTAATGGCAATGACAGGCTTGTGAGCTGCAAGCTCTGGCTCAAGCACCTACCCTACCCTAGAAGGGTTAGGCATGGTGTCAATGAGTGGTAACCTGGCCTTGGCTCCATGTATTATCATTATATGTATTATATTATTAATATTATATTACATTATACAGTGGACCCCCAGTATTTGATGGCATCGGTATTTGATAAATCCGGTATTCGATGCATTACATCGCAAAAATTTTGCCTCGGTATCCGATTGAAAACCCGGTATTCGATACGATTCGTACGAGACGTGTCCACGTGTGGCCTGAACTGCCCCTTGTGTGCCAGTGTTTACAAGCCAGCCAGTGTGCGCGCATATAGATGCATTATGGTACATTCCATATTATCCATATTATCACTGTTTTTGGTGCTTCTTTCTGCAAAATAAGTCACCATGGGCCCCAAGAAAGCTTCTAGTGCCAACCCTTCGAGAAAAAAGGCGCTAATGACTATTGAAATGAAGAAAGAGCTAATTGCAAAGTACGAAAGTGGAGTGCGTGTGTCGGAGCTGGTCAGGTTGTATAATAAACCCCAATCAACCATCTCTACTATAGTGACCAGGAAAATGGCAATCAAGGAAGCTGTTCTTGCAAAAGGTGCAACTGTGATTACGAAACAGTGACCGCAAGTGTTAGAAAATGTTGAGAGACTGTTATTGGTGTGGATAAATGAAAAACAGATAGCAGGAGATAGCATCTCTCAAGCGATCATTTGTGAAAAGGCTAGGCAGTTGCATGACGATTTGGTAAAGAAACTGCCTGCAACTAGTGCTGATGTGAGTGAATTTAAGGCCAGCAAAGGTTGGTTTGAAACATTTAAGAATCGTAGTGGCATACACAGTGTGGTAAGGCTTGGTGAGGCTGGTCCTAGTGGCATTAAAAGAAGAAGGGAAGTAACCCCGGAAAAGGACTTGCTACCTCAAGTCCTAACACCTAACACCTCTCCCCTCCTCCCATCCCATCAATCATCACCAGATCTTCATTAAAGGTAAGTGTCAATTATTTTATTGTTATTGTAATTATTCTATTGCATTAAACTTAATATTTCATGTAGTAATTTTTTTTTTTTCATACTTTTGGGTGTCTTGCACAGATTAATTTAATTTCCATTATTTCTTATGAGGAAAATTGATTCGGTTTTTTATATTTTTGGTATTCGATGAGCTCTCAGGAATGGATTAATATCGAATACCGGGGGTCAACTGTATTATATTATTATACTATTATTATTATATGTATTATGATTATTATTATTATTATTTTTTTTTTTTATCACACTGGCCGATTCCCACCAAGGCAGGGTGGCCCGAAAAAGAAAAACTTTCACCATCATTAGAAAAGCTTTTGACACAGTAGACCACGACATCCTACTCCACAAACTTGACCATTACGGTATAAGAGGCCATGCGCTTGCTTATTTCAAATCTTACCTTACTAATAGGTATCAGTATGTTACCATTAACCCTTTCAGGGTCCAAGGCCCAAATCTGGAGTCACGCACCAGTGTCCAAGAATTTTCAAAAAAAAAAATTGTTGTTTTTTCTTATGAAATCGTAGAGAATCTTTTTGTGAAGGTAATAAAACAAAAAGTACGAAATTTGGTGGAAAATTGACGAAATTATGCTCTCGCGAATTTTGATGTGTCAGCGATATTTATGAATTGGCGATTTTGCCGACTTTGACTCCCATTTTAGGCCAATTACATTATTCCAATCAACCAAATTCTTAGCTATTTCACTAGTATTACTTCTATTCTATCGATTGAGCACAAGAAATCGCCAAGTCAACTGTTTCAACTACAAAATAAAGTGATCAGAAATTGTTAATTTGGCCAATTTAACACAAAGTTCAAAATATTCCAATTTCAAAATAGGGTCCAGAATGAACAATGTAGGCATTCCTGGCACTAAACTAACATTTCCTCTGTTCATTAGTTATGTTTTGAGGCTTTACAAATAAATTCCATTTTGATTTTTTATTCACATAATGAATTTTTATTCACACCAAAAAATAGAAGATTTACTGTTATGCAATACTGTAATAATTATATAAATATCATCACCATATTTGTGAATGTATATTAGACCCACCAGCTGACGTGTATTAGATGTGTGAGGTCGTTTGTTTACTCTTGAATATCGGCAAAAATTTAACATTTCCGCTACTTTGAGCTCAGTTTCAAGCCATTTCCAGTGCTAAAACCAATCAAAATCATCTCTATTTCTGTAATATGTCTTCCATACTATCAAATGAGACCAAGAAATCGCAAATACAACTATAAAAAACATACGAAAAAACACTGCAAAGTTGCTGTTTTAATCGAAAAATCATGATTTCATTTTTTTACTCTCATTATACACAGTGTGCTGCAGGATCTGTTTTATGTGGTGCACACATACCACATAGATGTATTCTCTCATATCTAGGCCCAAATGTACCACTCACAGTTTATCAGAGTGAGCTGAGCTCATGGCGTAGATCTACGGTTTGGACCCTGAACGTACAGCCGTAGATCTACGGGACGGACCCTGAAAGGGTTAAAGACACAGCATCAACAACACGGCCACTTGATACTGGAGTTCCGCAGGGAAGTGTCCTTGGTACCCTGCTCTTCCTCATATACATCAATGATCTTCCAAACGTATCCCAACACCTGAAACCCATTCTCTTTGCTGACGACACGACTTATGTCATCTCTCACCCTAATCTTGCCACCCTCAACACCATTGTTAACGAGGAGCTGATCAAAATATCGACTTGGATGACAGCCAATAAACTTACGCTTAACACTGACAAAACCTACTATATTATGTTTGGTAGCAGAGCAGGAGATGCACAAATTAACATTAAGATCGACAACACTCTAATTACCAGACATAATGAGGGCAAATTCCTAGGCCTATACCTTGACAACAACCTGAATTTCAGCACCCATATCCAACACATAACCAAAAAAGTATCCAAAACAGTTGGGATCCTCTCCAAGATACGATACTATGTGCCGCAAAATGCCCTTCTCACACTATACCACTCACTTATTTATCCACACCTCACCTATGCTATTTGTGCTTGGGGATCAACTGCATCAACACACCTAAAGCCAATAATAACCCAACAAAAAGCTGCAGTAAGAATAATCACTAAATCCCATCCCTGGCAACACACCCCCCCACTCTTCATAGATCTAAACTTACTCCCTGTTCAGTACATCCACACTTACTACTGTGCAATCTACATCTACAGGACCTTAAACTCCAATATCAACCTTGACTTAAAACGCTTTCTTGATAGTTGTGACAGAACCCACAGGCATAACACCAGACACAAACATCTCTATGACATTCCCCATATCCGACTAAACTTTTACAAAAATTCAATGTATGTCAAAGGCCCTAAAATCTGGAACACCCTACCTGAGAACTCTAGAACTGCAGACACATTCATCACCTTCAAAACTACCATTAGAAAACATCTTATCTCCCTGATAAACCCCATCAACTAACTACACGAATACCACCTGGTGGTTCACACCAACACTCACTCACCCATTTGACCATAAACAGAAATATTAATCTCAATCTTAAAATAATGAATCCAATGATACTCCAATACTGAAACTATGTACTGTGCCAAAACAAAAGCATTCACATTGCTAAACTCACAAACTAGTATTTAGTCACTTAGCCATAATACCAACTTACCTCATAATTTGTAATATTTTAAAATAAAGAATTAAACTAAGTCTGCCCGAAATGCCTAGCCATGCTAGGCGTTCTAGTGGTTAACTCTGTAATCATTATTTAACTACATGTAAACCACACAACAACCAAATTCTGTAAATTCAACATTGTAATCTTTATAGAGAATAAACTTCGAATTTGAACTTGAATTTGAATCATTCACTCAATCACTGTCTTGCCAGAAGGGTGCTTTACACTACAGTTTTTAAACTGCAACATTAACACCCCTCCTTCAGAGTGCAGGCACTGTACTTCCCATCTCCAGGACTCAAGTCCAGCCTGCCGGTTTCCCTGAACCCCTTCATAAATGTTACTTTGCTCACACTCCAACAGCACGTCAAATATTAAAAACCATATGTCTCCATTCACTCCTATTAAACACGCTCACGCATGCCTGCTGGAAGTCCAAGCCCCTCGCACACAAAACCTCCTTTACCCCCTCCCTCCAACCTTTTCTAGGCCGACCCCTACCCCGCCTTCCTTCCACTACAGACTGATACACTCTTGAAGTCACTCTGTTTCGCTCCATTCTCTCTACATGTCCAAACCACCTCAACAACCTTTCCTCAGCCCTCTGGACAACAGTTTTGGTAATCCCGCACCTCCTCCTAACTTCCAAACTACGAATTCTCTGCATTATGTTCACACCACACATTGAGGGCAGACATGACATCTCCACTGCCTCCAGCTATCTCCTCGCTGCAACATTCATCACCCATGCTTCACACCCATATAAGAGCGTTGGTAAAACTATACTCTCATACATTCCCCTCTTTGCCTCCAAGGACAAAGTTCTTTGTCTCCACAGACTCCTAAGTGCACCACTCACCCTTTTCCCCTCATCAATTCTATGATTCACCTCATCTTTCATAGACCCATCCGCTGACACGTCCACTCCCAAATATCTGAATACATTCACCTCCTCCATACTCTCTCCCTCCAATCTGATATCCAATCTTTCATCACCTAATCTTTTTGTTATCCTCATAACCTTACTCTTTCCTGTATTCAACTTTAATTTTCTTCTTTTGCACACCCTACCAAATTCATCCACCAATCTCTGCAACTTCTCTTCAGAATCTCCCAAGAGCACAGTGTCATCAGCAAAGAGCAACTGTGACAACTCCCACTTTATGTGTGATTCTTTATCTTTTAACTCCACGCCTCTTGCCAAGACCCTCACATTTACTTCTCTTACAACCCCATCTATAAATACAGTGGACCCCCGCATAACGATCACCTCCGAATGCGACCAATTATGTAAGTGTATTTATGTAAGTGCGTTTGTACATGTATGTTTGGGGGTCTGAAATGGACTAATCTACTTCACAATATTCCTTATGGGAACAAATTCGGTCAGTACTGGCACCTGAACATACTTCTGGAGTGAAAAAATATCGTTAACCGGGGGTCCACTGTATATTAAACAACCACGGTGACATCACACATCCTTGTCTAAGGCCTACTTTTACTGGGAAATAATTTCCCTCTTTCCTACATACTCTAACTTGAGCCTCACTATCCTCGTAAAAACTCTTCACTGCTTTCAGTAACCTACCTCCTACACCATACACCTGCAACATCTGCCACATTGCCCCCCTATCCACCCTGTCATACGCCTTTTCCAAATCCATAAATGCCACAAAGACCTCTTTAGCCTTATCTAAATACTGTTCACTTATATGTTTCACTGTAAACACCTGGTCCACACACCCCCTACCTTTCCTAAAGCCTCCTTGTTCATCTGCTATCCTATTTTCAGTCTTACTTTTAATTCTTTCAATAATAACTCTACCATACACTTTACCAGGTATACTCAACAGACTTATCCCCCTATAATTTTTGCACTCTCTTTTGTCCCCTTTGCCTTTATACAAAGGAACTATGCATGCTCTCTGCCAATCCCTAGGTACCTTACCCTCTTCCATACCTTTATTAAATAATTGCACCAACCACTCCAAAACTATATCCCCACCTGCTTTTAACATTTCTATCTTCATCCCATCAATCCCGGCTGCCTTACCCCCTTTCATTTTACCTACTGCCTCACGAACTTCCCCCACACTCACAACTGGCTCTTCCTCACTCCTACAAGATGTTATTCCTCCTTGCCCTATACACGAAATCACAGCTTCCCTATCTTCATCAACATTTAACAATTCCTCAAAATATTCCCTCCATCTTCCCAATACCTCTAACTCTCCATTTAATAACTCTCCTCTCCTATTTTTAACTGACAAATCCATTTGTTCTCCAGGCTTCCTTAACTTGTTAATCTCACTCCAAAACTTTTTCTTATTTTCAACAAAATTTGTTGATAACATCTCACCCACTCTCTCATTTGCTCTCTTTTTACATTGCTTCACCACTCTCTTAACCTCTCTCTTTTTCTCCATATACTCTTCCCTCCTTGCATCACTTCTACTTTCTAAAAACTTCTCATATGCTAACTTTTTCTCCCTTACTACTCTCTTTACATTATTATTATTATTATTATCACAATATAAATAATTTGGAATTTTTATTCACCCCAAAAAAATAGAAGATTTACTGTTATGCAGACTACTGCATTATTGTAATAATTGTATAAAAAATGTCAATCAATTCATGACTGCATATTGGAATGGAAGTGACGTCATTTGTTTACTCTTGAACATCGGCAAAAATAGAACATTTCTGCTACTTTGAGCTCATTTTCAAGGTACATCTTGTAATGAAACCATTCAAATCTATTCATATTCATATCATATCTATTTCTGTAATATATCTTCCATTCTATCAAATGAGACCAAAAAAAAAAAAAAAAAAAAAAAGAGAATACAACCATAAAAACCATACAAAAATACCGGTATAGGGTGGCTAATTGCTGAGAAGTGAACTCAGTTATTTATGGTCCAATTTCTTTCATTTTTGGTGTAAGTTAAGAAGCATCTTCCCTTCACACATTGCTTAAGTTCCAATAAGATAGCACAACAACTAAATGAGATCCAGTTCCCTAGATAAAGAGAAAGAGCCCCTCACCAGCATCAAGGAACCTCCTCTGAAGCCCGCTCGCTTATGGAAATTTCGCTTGTGTATGGAAGCAAAAAAAACGACTGATCAACTACTCATATTTGGAAAAACCCGCATGTGGATGTGCTCACAAGTGGAGATTCCACTGTTTGTGTAAAGGACAGTGCTGAGAAGGAAAAAAGGATGATTTCCATGGAATTACAGCATGAAATCATAGATAAAAAGTGAGGTTTGAAGGTTTTGGGTTGAGGGGGAAGCGGGTGAAGCTGGCTCACAACTCAGATGTTGGCACATAATTCAGAGCAAAAAATCGACCAAGCGATGTCTCCTAGCTCAAAAATCTGGTATGCTAGGACACTTGTAAGTTGTGGTTCCACTGTATGTTTATTTAGGAACAGAAACACATAAGTAAAGTTATCATACATACTGTAAATTACTTATGATAACCCAAAAAAAGCCACACAAAGTGTTATACTCTGCTTATTGATGAGTCATAAGCATGACTGTGGAAAGTAATAGCATTTCCACTTGTTCAGATGTTATGATTCTCCATTGTGTGTAAAACATGTTTGGCTGGTTGTCTCTATCACTGTCTCTCTCTCTATCTCTGTTTGCCTCTGTGCCAGAGTGCCGCTCATGAGTCAGAATCAAGAACTAAGTTCATTTAGGTACTCATATACATAAGTACAGTTTTCACACATAGTGTAAATTACGTAGGATAACCCAAAAAAGTCAAAATGCTTTATATATAGTGCTTGTAAATATACGTAAGGCATAAGGCACTGGGGTCAAGGACCCCAATGGAAATAAAGTCACTATGTCTGACTTTCATGGGTTATCCTGGGTAATCTACACATGTGCTACTATGTATGATAATTTATGTAACTGTATTTATGTGTACCTGTACCTAAATAAACTTATTACTGTGGCAAGTAATACACACTTCAACCACAGTTGTATCTTTCTACTTGTTGAGACATGATGATTCTGCAACATGTTTAATACCTGTTTGGTTAATTTACCATATACTACTCAAATCAACTCTAATGTATCAATAAATCTTGCACAAGGGACAAACACAGAGAATATATCATAGCCAAATTTAAATCAAAAGACCTGCAAAAACCCCTCACAGTTATAAACAACTACAGAGTACCACAGTCAAACATTTACCACTTTAGTGATAAACTAGGAAATATGATTACTGATGCTCACATGAATAAAGACCACCTACTACTAACAGGAGATTTCAACATAAACATACTACATGACCAGGACTCACAAGTAACCAAATTCACAAACACAATGAGCAACTGCCTGTTGCTACCAGCAATATCTAAACCTACAAGAATCACTGAAACAAGTACCTCCTTAATAGACCACATCTGGACAAACACCATATCCCCTTTAAAATCAGACATAATCACAGACAACACCACAGACCACTACCCAACCTTTCTCATAACTAATCTGGACAAACTGCCACAAGACATTACTAAAGTAATCTTCAGACTACATAACGAGACAGCAGTTAGCAACTTTATAGCAGCTATGAATGACACTGATTGGCAAAATGAGCTTGACATATATACAGATATGAATGAATGTATAAATAATTTTCTAAAAAAAAAGCCCAAAGCCTCTATAACAAACATTGCCCCCCCAAAACTAAACAGATCACAGCAAAGAGACTGAATAATCCCTGGCTAACACCAAGCCTCCTTTCAGGGTCCACAGGCCCTCTCTGAGACTTGTTCTCAGGATCCCCAAAATTTCAAAAAAAAAAAAATTATTTTTTCTTATGAAAAGTTAGAGAATCTTTTCCCAATCATAATGACACCAAAAATATGAAATTTGATGGAAAACTTACAGAATTATGCTCTCGCGAAGTTAGCGGTCTCAACGATGTTTACGCATCGGCAGTTTTGCCCACTTTGAGCCCTGTTTTTGGCCAATTCAAGTGTACTAGTCGACAAAAATCATAACTATTTTGCTAGAACTCCATTTTTTCTATCGAATGAGTACAAGAAACCAGCCATTTACCGATTTCAACTATCCAATACAGTGGTCAGAATTTAGCAATTTTGCCAATCTCACAAAAATTTCAAAAAATGCCAATTTCCAAATTGGGGCTAGAATAAACAAGAAAGACATTCCTGGCACTAAAATAATATTTCCTCTGTTCATTAGACATGCCCCCATGCCCCTCTTACATTCTTTTGCTTTCCACTTTGAATTTTTATTCTCACAAAAAAATAGAAGATTTATTGTTATGCAGACTACTGCATTAGTGTAGAAACAGTATAAATAATATCAGCGCACTTGTGAAAGAATATTAGACTCTCTAGTTGATGTGTATTGGACGCAGAGCATGATTTGTTTACTTTTGAACTTTGGTAAAAATCGAACATTTCTGCTACTTTGTAAAGCCAGTCAAAATCATCTCAATTTCTGTAATATGTCTTCCATTCTATAAAATGAGACCAGGAAAACTAGAATACAACAATAAATACCATACAAAAATACAGTGCAAAGTTGCTGTTTTAATCCAAAAACACGGTCAAAGTTTTTTTTTTCTCATTACGCACTGTGTGCTGCAGGATTTTTTTATACTGTGCACACTGACCACATAGACCCATTCTTTCATATGTAGGCCTACCAGCTTTCTCTCACTAGATTTGAGGGTGCTAGAATTTAGGCATACTAGTACAAGCTCTGCTGGTGACTATTACACTGACAATGTTGTGAACCACTTTAGGAAAGTCATAAAGGAATGAGAGGTACAGGCCTCTATGGACAGATATGTTGTGTGACGGAAGTCCAGTGACTCTCAAGCTGGTCCTAGTGGCATTAAAAGAAGAAGGGAAGTAACCCTGGAAAAGGACTTGCTACCTCAAGTCCTAATGGAAGGGGATTCCCCTTCTAAACAGTAACAACTTCGACACTCTCCCCTCCTCCCATCCCATCAATCATTACCAGATCTTCATTAAAGGTAAGTGTCAATTATTCTATTGTTATTAATCTATTGTTATTGTAATTATTCTATTGCATTAAACTTAATATTTCATGTGGTAAAAAATTTTTTTTCATACTTTTGGGTGTCTTGCATGGATTAATTTGATTTCCATTATTTCTTATGGGGAAAATTAATTCGACTTTCGATATTTTCGACATTCGATAGCTCTCATGAACGGATTAGTATCGAATGTCGAGGGTCCACTGTACGTCATGGACACTGGTGCATAAGCTGTACTAGTATGGCTGAAACCCTGCAAGGGTTAATGCAAAGCACAAATATGAAAAACGGTACAGAATGGATCAGATAACTAGAGAACAGCCTAAACATTACTCGCCAGCTCTTACCAGTCTGATAAGAAGATCAAAAAATTGTATTATGAAAATAGATTACATAACATCAAAGGTGATATGAAAAAAAACCTGGAAAACTCTATCTGAAATTCTTCGTACTAAAAAGTTGTCCAAAAACAAAACAATTAAACTAACAAAATCAGATAACCCCATACTCACATCAACTGAAACAGCAAACAGACTCAATGTTTTCTTCTCCAGCATAGGGAAAAATCTAGCAAACAAAATACCAAGCGCAAACACCCGTCCATCAGACTACCTCATAGGTACCTACCCAAATACCTTATTCCTAGCTCCAATCAACCCAATAGAAGTTATCCTCATCATAAACACCCTTAAAAACAAGGCAGGAGATATAAAAAACTTGACTGCTTTTATGTACAAAAAAGCTTCTCAAGTATTATCACCAATTATTGCAATGCTCTTTAACATATCTATTGAATCATCTACCATCCCAACAATCCTCAAAATAGTGAGGGTCACTCCGATCCACAAAGGAGGTGACTAAGCAGACTTGAATAACTATGGACCATTCGCTGCCTGACCACAGTAGAGTGCGGTTGTGCTCTGCACCCCTCTGCTGTTTGTAGGCGAGCTCCCTTGTCAGTTACCTGGCTGCAGTGGTGTGAAGTGGTGCTGTCACACCTCTGTTAACAACATAGGTGCACTGTGATTGTCAAGATGGCGGTTAGTCTGAGACGCCGGATAAATACTGTAGGCATTGAGCTATTTAAAGGAACGATAATGCCTAGTTCTGCGCAAGTCTTATTGCCAAAGATCATCCGGGAGACATATGGCATACAAGATAGTGACTTGTATGGTGTAGCATTAAACGGAGGCCAAAGAATTTTCGTCAAACTGTTATCAGCTACGGTTTATGAATCGTTAGTCACCAGGTTTCAGGACATAAGTCTTAGCGTCACACCAGCTGTCAGTGTAAGAATGGTAGATGTTTCACGGCATTATACGTGGATCAAGTTACGCAACGTTCCCTTTGAGGCAGACGAGGCGGATATAAGGAAAGTTTTTGAGACGTATGAGACGGTGCATTATGCTCAACATGGTACGTGGGTGGCAGGTGCCTATGCTGGTTTTCCAGAGGGTTCTTTCAACCTCAAAATGACTTTGAGGCACCCAATACCATCCTACGTGTATCTCCAAGATTTCAGGACGCAGGTCATGGTAATGTACCCAGGACAACGACATACATGCCGCCTATGTGGTGAGTATGATCACATAGCGGCAACCTGTGACAAGCGAAGACGTGTGCCTGGACCTGCGGTGGACGTCGCAGCCCCTGCTTCAAAGGTGGCAGGTGAGAAACAAACATCGGATGGAGGGCGTGGTGTTTTGTGGAGCGAGATAGTGGATCGGGCACACAGGACTGGCAGTGAGTTGGAGTCCCTCCCCCAGCTGCCTGATCAGGTATCGTCTCCTGTGGATAAGGAGGAGCAGCAATTACAGGAGAAGGTTCTTGAGATTGAGGAGGAATTGGTGGAGGTGTTGAAGACTTTGTCACCGCCAGAGAGGGACGTTACATCTGAGCATGGTGTCATCGGAGAGTCGTCGCTTCCAGAAAGTCGGAGACATGATAGTTTGGGACGTGATGGTAGTTTGGAGTCGTCCGTTGAATCATTAAACCATTCTCAGGTGGAGGTGGAGGTTCATCGAGAGGCAACATCTGACCAAGAAATGTGTAACATGACAGTCACGAGAAAGAGGGCGGCTACATCAGATACTGATGATGTCCTTACGCCTGCACAATGGCCTGGGAAACAGACTGAGGTGAAGTGTGAAGGTAGTGGTGTAGGTGGTGGTAGCCATGATAGGAGGCACCAGAAGAAGGGGGGAGGGAAAGAGAGCACTCTGAAGGTGTCAAACTTAAATTCAAGCTCTGGAGTTGTAAAGAGTGATGAGAGGAAGCAGGGGTGGAAACTTTAATAGGCCTTAGGTGTATGTCTGTAAATGTTAATGGGTTATGTAGTGGTATGAAGAGAAATTGGTTTCTTAATTTCCTGAATAAATCTAGAGTGGATGTTGTGTTCCTGCAGGAGCACTATTTTAAAGAGGGTAGGGTGTTGGAGGTGGCAGGATTTTGAGTAGTTACCCTGCCATCTCCCCGTCTAAAAGGTGGTGTGGGAATTTTAATAAGGGAGACGAGCCCGTTTGTTTTGCAGAGAAGCGAGGGAGGAGGGGGAGGGAGGGTGTTGCGTGTGGATGGGTGGTGGATGGGTAAGCGTGTGTCTTTTGTGAGTGTGTATGCACCGGCAGAAAATAACATAAAGGTAAAGAATGATTTTGTGAGTGTGTATGCACCGGCAGAAAATAACATAAAGGTAAAGAATGATTTTGTGTGTGAGGATCTTGTGTTTTTCTTAAGTGCACTGCCAGAGGTGGCAATAGTTGGTGGGGACTGGAATAGTGTAATCAGGGTGGCTGATGTGGACCCAAGAGGGGCTGGATATATGTCTGTGGCTCTTAGGGATTTATTAAGGGATGTTAGGTTACATGATGCCTTCGGGGGGGAGGTGTGGGAGACTGAATATACGTTTGTTAGGAGTGGATATGCTGCGAGACTAGATAGAGTGTACCTTTCTCAGGGAGTGGATGTGAAATCTTTCAGTACTGTGGAGGCTACAATGTCAGATCATAGGGCAGTGGTGGTGGAGGTTGGGTGGGGGACGCTTGCAGACATATATAGAAGTTATTGGAAATTAAATATAAGTGTGTTAGGTGATGAGGAGGGGTTGGAGGGGTTTTCAGTCCTATGGAGGGAGCTTAGTGTGGAAGAACAGGGAGTGGATGACATTGTGACATGGTGGGATTGTGTTGCAAAAGAAAGGATTAGAAAGTTTTATGTGAGAGAAGGAAAATGTATTAATAATTTAAAATATGGACAGGCTAACTATTTAGAGGATAGGTTAAGAGGTTGCTATGGGCGGGGGGTGGGGGGGAATAATTTTCCTATGGATGAAATAGCTGAAATAAAGGGGAGGTTGAGGGTGTTGCAAAATGAAAGGTTTCAAGCTGTAAGGGTGCAGGCAGGGGTGGAAGAAGTGCTTTGGGGCGACAAGCCGTCAGCTTGTGTTTTGCAACATCAAAAGCAAAGGCAGGCGGTGACAGCTATTCCATGTTTAGAGGTAACGGAGATGGTTGGGAATTATAGAGCAGGGCAGGAGATACGAACCACGAAGGGGATGTGTGCATATGCGGAGGCTTGGTACGAGAAGTACTGGAACAGTGGGGGGGTGGGTGACATGGTGTTGGACAAGGTGTGTACGTATGTGACGTGTAATTTAGGAAATAGTGATAGAAAGGCTTTAGGTAGGACAATTATGGCAGAGGAAATAGAGAATGCGTTAAGGGGAATGAGGAAGGGGAAAGCGCCGGGTATTGACGGTCTACAAGTAGAATTTTATTTACAACATTGGACGTTAATAAGGGGATTTATAGTTAGGTTATTTAATCATATGAAGGAGAAGGGCAAGTTGGGTGAGAAGCAGGTAACAGCAGTTGTAGTGTTGGTCCCGAAGGTCAAGGGGCAGCCCACCCTTCGGGAGTACCGAGCCATATCACTGATGTGTGCAGACTATAAGGTGTTCGCAAAAATTTTAGGTAATAGGTTCAAAGGTGTTGTGGGAAGGGTCGTGTCAAAATCTCAGTTTGGGTTGCCGGGAAGGTCGAAGACTGAAGGACATTGGATACTGAGAAGTTTTGTGGAAGCTAAGGGTGGGGGGTGAAGGGGCAGCTTTGTTGGCTCTAGATTGGCAGGGAGCATATGATAGAGTGGAAAGGGGAGCTTTGCAGGTTATACTTAGGAGACAGGGTTTTGGGGAGGAAATAGTTGAGTGGGTAAATACGTTATACAAGGGGGCGAAAATGAGGATACAGATTAATGGGTGTATGGGGAGGGATATTGCAATGGGTAGAGGCCTTAGACAGGGATGCCCATGTCACAAATATTGTTTGCATGTTTCCAGGACCCCTTTTATAGAATGGTTGACCGCAGCTTATGTACACCATGTGAGGGAAGTGTGGGGGGTGGGAGGGCCTGGCCGGGTTTAATTGGATATGTTGACGACACCACTGTTCTTTTTCGTGAAGGGATGCCAATGGGAGTGTTGGACGAGGTTGTGCAATTATTTGGAAGTGCCATGGGTATGCAGGTAAATAGTGCGAAGTCAAGGTGCATGGGGTTGGGTTCTTGGGTTGGGCGTAAACATTTTATTGTATAGTAAGATTTGGCATGTTGCAGCTGTGTTCCCAATTACAGGGACAGCGATTGCGGGAATTCTAAGCCGGGTGTACAAATTTTTGTGGGGTTCACGTTGTGATTGGTTACGGAAAGAAGTTGTAATGTTTCCTGTAAGTCAGGGTGGGTTGGGGTTGATGGATTTGAGACGGAGGGCTAAATGTGTGTTTATTAAATGGGAAGTGTTGCATGAGGGTGTGAACGCGGGGCAGTTGGGAAGGATACATGACAGGCTGGGTGTGTGGTATCGAGGAATGGAGTTGAGGGAATGCAAAATCGTTTAGAGGGCTGTGATGTTGGTTAGGGAACTGAGAAAGGTTCGTATAAGGGTTTTTTGTAGGTTACTTGTAGGTAGGTGCATTATCCCAGTTGAGGGTTTGTTCCCCATGTATGCGTGGAAGAGTATTTGGTTTAGATTTAGTAAAATGAAGTTAAACCCTCGGGTGCGTGAGGTGATGTTTCGTTTCCTGCATGGGATACTTCCGTCTGGTGACATACTACGAAACAGACAGGTTGTAGAGGGTGGGGGGTGTGGTATCTGTAGAGGGGATGAGACTGCGTTCCATGTAGTTTACTTTTGTGAAGGGCTAGAGGAGGTTAGGTGCTGGTTAAGTAGGTTGGTACAGAGGGTGGGGGGCTGTGGGGTGTCGGTTCTGCATGCTTTAAGTCTAGATATGGGTGGGTTAGACGAGGGTGTCATAAGAGCTTTAGATTATATCATGGTAGATTATATATATATGTCGTGGGTGATGAGGGGGAGAGGGGATAGTGAGGAGAGAAGGAAAGTTCTTGTGGTAACGTTCTATCGTACGATGTGTCGTAACAGAGATTTGTATGGGAGGAGGTGGGATCAGGCTTTCTCAGAGGGGTATAGAATGCTAACGTTAGGGATTCTCGTAAATCTGTGATTGATAATGAGTGAGTGAAGGGGTTTTCATAGGTTGGAGGGAGTCAGGGGGTCACAGCGGGTTCGCCTCCCTTGGGGGGGGTCGCGAGTGTTGTGAATGTGGGTTTTGGAAAGGTTTTCTGGTTTTCATTGAGACTTTATGGCATCCAAGTGTGGATGTAGAGCTCAAGGTCTCGTTATGTTAGATATAACACTTTTCAGAATGTAGGTATAATATAGTAGGTTTTTTTTATTTATAATTTTGATGTGTATCAGTCTTGTATGACACAATTCTTGAGGAATAAGTTCTTTGTGACAGGAAGTGTGTTTTAGTTTGTCTTTATGTTATGTGCTGAGTTTGTGCACGATGAGATATACTTAGATACTGTTTTGCTTTGTGCATACAGTGCATCTGATTCATGTGATGTTGTGAAACTTTTTGTGTGTACGTGTGTGTGTGTGTGTGTGTGTGTGTGTGTGGGTGTGTGTGTATATATATATCCCTTTCTAATGTATTGAGCCTTTGTCATGGGTCAGACGTTATGTAATACTTTATATATGTATGATTCGATTCTTTTTAAAGTTTATAATTCTGGTCTGTACCCTGATACCAGTTTGGTGTCAATGCTAAGTTCTTGATGTTAAGTTTTAGTCTGTGTGGTATACAGACATATCTAGACAGTTTGTTTTTCGTATGTTGGTATATGTAAAGCTGTATTGTTAGGAATACGTATGTAGATGTTCTAGTAAGATTATGATGTTAGGTTTTGGGTTTTTGATTAATGCAAAGGATGGGATTTAACTAATATAACTTCTTTGTATATTTTATGTTCAAGTGTATTGAGCCTTTGTCAGATGTCATGTTATATGTACAATTTATATATATGCAAGGTTTTGCATCAATGAAGGTGTATATATGTCAATTCATGACCCTGTGATGGTATTTTTTTTTTTAGCTATGTTCTTGCCGTAAGTTATTATTGTATGTTTTTGCAGCAATATCTTGCAAGCATATAGGTGAAATCTGTTTGTCAGTTAATTTGATTGAGATCCATACTGTTTCTTTATTTTTATGTTAAACTGTATTGGTTTTAAATAAAATATAAAAAAAAAAACTATATACCAATATCTAACTTACCACTGCTCTCTAAAATCTTTGAAAAATTAATTCATAGATGGATCTATTCCTACCTCATCTCACACAACATATTAAACCCTTGTCAAATTGGATTCAGGAATAATAAAAGCACAAATGATGCTATCGTACACATGCTAGAACTAATATTTATCACACTCGAAAAGAAAGAAGTCCCACTCGGCATTTTCATTGATTTACGAAAAGCTTTCGATACAGTCGACCATGAACTGCTGTACTCCAAACTAACACACTATGGTATCAGAGGCCACTCCCTCAACTACCTAAAATCATACCTTAATAACAGAACTCAATATGTGTATGCAAATGGTGCAAATTCTTCCACCCAACCAATCACAGTAGGAGTCCCACAAGGAAGTGTCCTTGGACCACTCCTCCTTCTCATCTACATCAATGATCTACCGAATACATCACAGCTACTCAAACCCATATTATTTGCAGATGACACTACATATGTCTTTTCCCACCCAAACACAGTCATACAAGCAAACACAGTCAATGCCGAATTGCAGAAAATATTAGCCTGGATGATGACTAATAAACTTACCCTGAACACTGATAAAACCTAATTCATTCAGTTTGAAAACAAAGCTGCAAATGATCCAATTAACATAACGTTAAATGGATCATCAGTCACAAGATTTACAGAGGGAAAATTCCTAGGTATCTACCTCCACAGTAGCCTTAAGTTCTAGACACATATACAACAAATCACCAAGAAAATCTCCAAGACTGTAGGCATACTATCAAAGATAAGGTACTACGTTCTGCAATCAGCTCTCCTGGCACTGTACCACTCACTCATATACCCTTATTTTACATATGGAATTTGTGCATGGGGATCAACAACATCCAATCACCTAAGACCTCTAATAACCCAGCAAAAGGCAGCAGTAAGAATGATAACAAATTCCCACTCCCGCCAGCATACTTCACCAATTTTCAAAAGTCTGAATCTGCTCACCATTAAGAACATCCATACTTATTCATGTGCCTATTACATACACAGAACAATGCACACAAATATAAACCCTCCACTTAAACTTCTCCTCACCAACCTTAACAGGACACATGACCATAACACAAGACACAGTTCTCTTTTTGATGTACCACGTGTCCATATCACACTATGTAAAAACTCTGTGCACATAAAGGGCCCCAAAATATGGAATTCATTACCAGCAGATATTAAAGTAACCCGGTCTGAAAATCAATTTAAGACTTTTCTCAAAAACCACTTAATCACCCTAGAGTAAATGCTAAATACTCAGTACACTTTTACTCACTCATGTACTCCCGCATCATAATTTCAATAATTACCTTGAGCCTTTTATCCATTGTTGACAGGAATATAATTGAATCATTGGTTTCACTAAAAGCATTTTTTGAAATTAGATTCACTTATAATTAATAATCTACTTTACACCTATGAAATAAGTACTATCCTACTGTACAACTATGATACAATCCTTAGTATTAATTAGTCTGTAAGCCTATAATGTAAAGTCAGCCCATAATGCCTAGGCATAATAGAGGCTCTCTTTGCATTGCAATCCACTATTGTAAATACAAAATCTCAATGTATAATGTGCAAAGACATTAACTAAATAAATAAATAAATCTTTGGTCCGTACTAACACGTATCATAAGAGTCTCAAATATGTGTTTGTGATTAACTTAGTTGATGCCTGAAGACCAGTCAATACATGCAGTGTTTACATATGCTGCTATGTACCATAATTTAACTGTATTGATGTCTATGTTATCATGAATAAACTGACTGACTAACTGGCTGTACTGACTTGGCTTACTGACTAACTGACTGGCTGTACTGACTTGACTTAATGACTATACTGACTTGACTTACTCACCTACTGATTTGACTGATTAACTTACTAAATTGACTGATTGGCTGTACTGACTTGACTTACTGACTCGACTCACTCATTTACCAACTGGACTCACTGATCTACTGACATGACTTGACTTACTGGACTGACTAATTTGACTGACTGATTTACTGACTGACTCTACTGAATGACTTACTTGATTGACTCACTGATTTGACTTGATTGACTTTACTGACTTACTGACTTGACTGGACTGACTTGACTGATAACTGGACTGACTGTACCGACTTCAGTGACCTACTGACTTGACTGACTGTACTGACTTGACTGACCTTGTGTCTTGACTGACTGTACTGACCTACTGACCTGACTGACTCACTTATTGACTGACTTGACTACAATACAGAACCACTGGGTCTGCCAGGAATTTTAAAACAACAGTTAAAAAACAACTTATCTCGTCAACCTATCCCAGCTCATCTTAAATACATTTGTAAAATCTACACATACATTTGCTGAATATAACAAACATAGGTAAAACTTTATAATCAATATAAACTTACTCTCAATATCTGTATTCATCTCAAATGTTAATCACTCCATTGTGTGCACATAAAGTTAATAATCAAAATTATAATTCTTCTCAACAAAACTTATTAAAGCCATATAGCACAACTTAATAGAATATTAAATTCTCTCATATTCACTACAACTCACCTAATGACCATATGTACTGTTATTGTCTTATTAATCGTAAGTTAGTTTGAAGTTTGCCCAAAATGCTTTGCATATAAAGGGGCTTTTGGTATGTACACCCAACTATTATATTCCTTTGAACAACATGTATCATGCTGAAATAAATTATTATTATTATTATTATTATTATTATTATTATTATTATTATTATTATCCACTTCAGCACATTAGGGACACAGCCTCTCCACTCCCTATACAAACACCAACAACATCAATTTAAAGTAAGAAATGTTATTTCTGTTGCATTTATAGCCTTAAGCAATATAAAAAACATAGTACATAATGACAATGAACAACAATTTACAATATCATATTTATATGCCATCATAATGAAGTGGTACCTCATGATACGAACACCTTAAAACTCAAACAATTATGTAAGTGTATTTATGTAAGTGCTTTTGTAAATGTATATTTGGGTGTCTGAAATGGATTAATCTAATTTACATTATTCCTTATGGGAACAAATTTGAACAGCCTTCTGGAACAAAATAAATTCGTATCCTGAGGTACAACTGTACCTGCTATTCAATTCTGCATGTACTCTACCAATCGTACAGTGGACCCCCAGTTCATGATATTAATCTGTTCCTGAGAGCTCATCGTAAACCAAAAGTATCGGAAAGCGAATCAATTTTCCCCATAAGAAATAATGGAAATCAAATTAATCCGTGCAAGATGCCCAAAAGTATGAAAAAAAATTTTTTTTTACCACATTAAATATTAATTTTAATACACGCAAATGGAAGAAGACATGCACAGTTACATGACACTTACCTTTATTGAAGATCTGGTGATGATTGATGGGATGGGAGGAGGGGAGAGTGTGGATGGTCTTAGTGTTTAGAAGGGGAATCCCCTTCCATTAGGACTTGAGGTAGCAAGTCCTTTTCCGGGGTTACTTCCCTTCTTCTTTTAATGCCACTAGGACCAGCTTGAGAGTCACTGGACCTCTGTCGCACAACAAATCTGTCCATAGAGGTCTGTACCTCCCGTTCCTTTAAGATTTGTTTAAAATGGGCCAAAACACTGCCATTGTAATAGTCACCAGCACGGCTTACAATAGTTGTGTTAGGGTGATTCTCATCCATAAAGGTTTGCAGTTCAACCCACTTTGCACACATTTCCTTAATTTTTGAAGTAGGCACAATGGATTCCACAACTGGCATAGGCTTCTCAGGGTTAGCCCCAAACCCTTCAAAATCTTTCTTAATTTCCATACTAATTCTCACCCTTTTTACCACAGGGTTGGCACCAGAAGCTTTCTTGGGGCCCATGGCGACTTATATTGCAGAAACAAGCACCAAAAACAGTGAAAATATGGATAATATGGAATGTACTGAATGTATCCTTAGATGCGCGCACACTGTCTGGCTTGTAAACACTGGTACACATGGGGCAGTTCAGGCCACACGTGGACATGTCTCGTACGCATCGTATCGCATACTGGGTTTTGTATCGGGAAGCGAGGCAAATTTTTTTCGATCAAATGCATCGGCTACCAGATGCATCGGGAACTGGGGGTCCACTGTATTTGCAAAAAAATCACACCACAGACATGTCCCTCATTACATGGACTTAAGTAGTGTACAGGTACTCCTCACTTAATGACCTAGCTGTTTAACAACCGCTCAGAGTTACAACCTGCTCTCAGACCAGTGTACAGTCTCTCCTCACTTAACGACGGAGTTTCATTCCTAAGACCACGTCGATAAACTAATTCATCATTAAGTAAGGAGCATACTGTAATGGTAGTGGGTTTGTGTCAACAATGTTTGATATTGTTTTAATGTAACCTTTGCACCACTTATAACATTTTTAGTATATTTTTAAATGTTTATATAGAAGCGTACTCTATATTGTAATAAACAGACTTGAGGAAATCAGCTCTAATATACATTATTTAGGTATATATACTGGTCAGAGAGTCCATCGTAAGTCTGAGTCATAGGTAAATGAGGAGAGGCTGTACTCTAAGTGTGTTTTACTTTTTTATTGCCTTTTAATGCCTAGTTCTATTTTTAATATACTGAATTAGAAATGTTTTAAGTGCTGCAAAGGTGACACTAAAACAATATTTAAAGACTGTTGACACAGAGTATGCTAGAAATATCAGAAAGAGGCGGCTCCTCGTTTAACAACCAATTCACTTACCGACCCCATAGTGTTCATCAGCTTTAAAAGACCCCATAATGTTCATCAGCTTTAACCCTTTGTCGTGCAATGTCTGATATAATGGAATTTCACACTTAACTCCTTTAGAGTGGAGAGAGTAACTCAATGTAAGATGAATGAGGCCACATAAATGGAATTCTGATGGTTAGTTTCCGAGCAATTGCTAATCTGCAAAAGGCAGTTAAACTCGCCCATGCCCAAAATAGGGAGTATAAATTTGAATGTTGCAAACTTGCAATTTTTAATAAAACACCCAATAACTATTTTTAAAATTTATTATACAAACATACAATATCAAAAACATCAATGGAACTTGTATCAAAACATTTTGTAAGTATTAGAAAAATATAAAAATGAAAGAAATAGCAACAAGGACACATTGCAAAGGGATAAAACTTTCAAATCCCATGTTCCTGAGATTCATGAGGAAGAGCAATCATTGTATATTACTAATTGCTAGAATGGAAGTCTATGAAGCAAAGGGTCATTTTGGAGGTCAACCTGGGACCACTTAGGTTCAACTTGAAGAGCAAGATCGTCATAAATATGTTCCTCATCAGGGTACTCCTCGATCGTAATGCCTCTCTTTTTCTTGACTAATTTCTGCTTTTTGGCTGGCCTTTCTTCCTCCTCACTTGACACCTCTGCATCCAGTGGCAAGTGTTCATCACCACTATCAAACAATTCTGGGTCATCTACCTCTGGTTCTGAGTCACTGTCATCCAAAATGCAGACATATTTTGACCTAGTGTTGGAGGGCTCCCCATAAAACAATTTCTCATTGATCTGGAAGGACAATAAAAACGTTCTGTATACATCCAGACACCTACCAAATTCATATATGAAGTAGAATTTTTTTTATAAATATTTATTTTACTGAAAGTGGACTATGTCCCTACTCGGGCAGAGGCAGTCCTGACTGCCCTTCTTTTGTTGCACTTTTTTTTAACTGCATGCTACACTCACATTATGCTTCACACAGACTTTATGTATATATCAAAATATGCCTAAACTATTCATGTAGACACTAAACACAACAATCAGTACTTACCGACATTTTAGAGGGTAAAATCCAAGAGTATATTAGTGACACTAGATGGAAAAAACCCACTCTGGGTGACGCCAAGCCACAAGTGTTTACATTTTGTTCTCTCAACCAATGGGAAGCCGGCAAACGCCATCACCACTTAGCTGAAGCGACTCAGGGAAGGCTTGTGATTGGTCAGAATTAAAGAACAGGAATCCAGATGCGCAGCACTAGTAGGATGACACGCGTAAAGGTGCACGTGTTTAAAGGCAGTCAAAACTGCCTCTGCCCGACAAAGGGTTAAAAGACCCCATAATGTTCATCAGCTTTAAAAGACCCCATAATGTTCATCAGCTTTAAAAGACCCCATAATGTTCATCAGCTTTAAAAGACCCAATAATGTTTATCAGCTTTAAAAGACCCCATAATGTTCATCAGCTTTAAAAGACCCCATAATGTTTATCAGCTTTAAAAGACCCCATAATGTTCATCAACTATAAAAGACCCCATAATGTTCATCAGCTTTAAAAGACCCCATAATGTTCATCAACTATAAAAGACCCCATAATGTTCATCAGCTTTAAAAGACCCCATAATGTTTTTTTTTTTTTTTTTTTTTTATCACACCGGCCGATTCCCACCAAGGCAGGGTGGCCCGAAAAAGAAAAACTTTCACCATCATTCACTCCATCACTGTCTTGCCAGAAGGGTGCTTTACACTACAGTTTTTAAACTGCAACATTAACACCCCTCCTTCAGAGTGCAGGCACTGTACTTCCCATCTCCAGGACTCAAGTCCGGCCTGCCGGTTTCCCTGAATCCCTTCATAAATGTTACTTTGCTCACACTCCAACAGCACGTCAAGTATTAAAAACCATTTGTCTCCATTCACTCCTATCAAACACGCTCAAGCATGCCTGCTGGAAGTCCAAGCCCCTCGCACACAAAACCTCCTTTACCCCCTCCCTCCAACCCTTCCTAGGCCGACCCCTACCCCGCCTTCCTTCCACTACAGACTGATACACTCTTGAAGTCATTCTGTTTCGCTCCATTCTCTCTACATGTCCGAACCACCTCAACAACCCTTCCTCAGCCCTCTGGACAACAGTTTTGGTAATCCCGCACCTCCTCCTAACTTCCAAACTACGAATTCTCTGCATTATATTCACACCACACATTGCCCTCAGACATGACATCTCCACTGCCTCCAGCCTTCTCCTCGCTGCAACATTCATCACCCACGCTTCACACCCATATAAGAGCGTTGGTAAAACTATACTCTCATACATTCCCCTCTTTGCCTCCAAGGACAAAGTTCTTTGTCTCCACAGACTCCTAAGTGCACCACTCACTCTTTTTCCCTCATCAATTCTATGATTCACCTCATCTTTCATAGACCCATCCGCTGACACGTCCACTCCCAAATATCTGAATACGTTCACCTCCTCCATACTCTCTCCCTCCAATCTGATATTCAATCTTTCATCACCTAATCTTTTTGTTATCCTCATAACCTTACTCTTTCCTGTATTCACCTTTAATTTTCTTCTTTTGCACACCCTACCAAATTCATCCACCAATCTCTGCAACTTCTCTTCAGAATCTCCCAAGAGCACAGTGTCATCAGCAAAGAGCAGCTGTGACAACTCCCACTTTGTGTGTGATTCTTTATCTTTTAACTCCACGCCTCTTGCCAAGACCCTCGCATTTACTTCTCTTACAACCCCATCTATAAATATATTAAACAACCACGGTGACATCACACATCCTTGTCTAAGTCCTACTTTTACTGGGAAAAAATTTCCCTCTTTCCTACATACTCTAACTTGAGCCTCACTATCCTCGTAAAAACTCTTCACTGCTTTCAGTAACCTACCTCCTACACCATACACTTGCAACATCTGCCACATTGCCCCCCTATCCACCCTGTCATACGCCTTTTCCAAATCCATAAATGCCACAAAGACCTCTTTAGCCTTATCTAAATACTGTTCACTTATATGTTTCACTGTAAACACCTGGTCCACACACCCCCTACCTTTCCTAAAGCCTCCTTGTTCATCTGCTATCCTATTCTCCGTCTTACTCTTAATTCTTTCAATTATAACTCTACCATACACTTTACCAGGTACACTCAACAGACTTATCCCCCTATAATTTTTGCACTCTCTTTTATCCCCTTTGCTTTAAAAGACCCCATAATGTTCATCAGCTTTAAAAGACCCCATAATGTTTATCAGCTTTAAAAGACCCCATAATGTTCATCAACTATAAAAGACCCCATAATGTTCATCAGCTTTAAAAGACCTTATAATGTTAAATTTAGTACAAAAAAAGCTTTCGGTTGACCATGTTGACACAGTAAGCTTTTCTCAGCAGAGCTGAGAAAGCTTCCCAGCAGAGCAGAGAAAGCTTCCCAGCAGAGCTGAGAAAGTTTACTTCCAAGACCGACTACAAGAATGTGTGTGTGAGGTGACTAACACCCAGGTACCTACTTACTGCTAGATGAACAGTTACAGCTAGTGTAAGGTAACTAACACCCAGGTACCTACTTACTGCTAGATGAACAGTTACAGCTAGTGTAAGGTAACTAACACCCAGGTACTTACTTACTGCTAGATGAACAGTTACAGCTAGTGTAAGGTAACTAACACCCAGGTACCTACTTACTGCTAGATGAACAGTTACAGCTAGTGTAAGGTAACTAACACCCAGGTACCTACTTACTGCTAGGTGAACAGTGACAGCAGGTGTAAGGTAACTAACACCCAGGTACCTACTTACTGCTAGATGAACAGTTACAGCTAGTGTAAGGTAACTAACACCCAGGTACTTACTTACTGCTAGATGAACAGTTACAGCTGGTGTAAGGTAACTAACACCCAGGTACCTACTTACTGCTAGATGAACAGTTACAGCTGGTGTAAGGTAACTAACACCCAGGTACCTACTTACTACTAGATGAACAGTGACAGCAGGTGTAAGGCAACTAACACCCAGGTACCTACTTACTGCTAGGTGAACAGTGACAGGAGGTGCAAGGTAACTAACACCCAGGTAACTACTTACTGCTGGATGAACAGTGACAGCAGGTGTAAAGTAACTAACACTCAGATACCTACTTACTGCTGCATGAACAGTTACAGCTGGTGTAAGGTAACTAACACCCAGGTACCTACTTACTGCTAGGTGAAGAGTGACAGGAGGTGTAAGGTAACTAACACCCAGGTACCTACTTAATGCCAGATGAATAGTGACAGTAGGTGTAAGGCAACTAACACCCAAGTACCTATTTACTGCTAGGTGAACAGTGACAGGAGGTGTAACGTAACTAACCCCCAGGTACCTACTTACTGCTGGATAAACAGTGACAGCAGGTGTAAGGTAACTAACACCCAGATACCTACTTACTGTTGGGTGAACAGCAACAGCAGGTGTAAGGTAACTAACACCCAGATACCTACTTACTGCTAGCTGAACAGTGGCAGGAGGCATAAGGTAACTAACACCCTGGTACCTACTTACTGCCTGATGAACAGTGACAGCAGGTGTAAGGTAACTAACACCCAGGTACCTACTTACTGCTAGATGAACAGTGACAGTAGATGTAAGGCAACTAACACCCAGATACCTACTTACTGCTAGGTGATCAGTGGCAGCAGGTGGAAGGTAACTAACACCCAGGTACCTACTTACTGCTACATGAAGTGTCAGCAGGTGAAAGGCAACTAACATCCAGGTACCTACTTACTGCTAGATGAACAGTGACAGCTGGTGTAAGGTAACTAACACCCAGGTATCTACTTACTGTTAGGTGAAGTGACAGCAGGTATTAAGGTGACTAACATTCAGGTACCTACTTACTGCTAGATGAACAGTGACAGCAGGTGTTACGGTAACTAACACCCAGGTACCTACTTGCTGCTAGGTGAAGTGACAGCAGGTATTAAGTTAACTAACACCCAGGTACCTACTTACTGCTAGATGAAGATTGACAGCAGGTGTTAAGGTAACTAACATCCTGGTACCTAAGTACTGATAGGTGAAGTGACAGCAGGTATTAAGGTGACTAACATCCAGGTACCTACTTACTGCTAGGTGAACAGTGACAGCAGGTGTAAGGTAACTAACACCCAGGTACCTACTTACTGCTAGATGAACAGTTACAGCTGGTGTAAGGTAACTAACACCCAGGTACCTACTTACTGCTAGATGAAGTGTCAGCAGGTGAAATACAACTAACACCCAGGTACCTACTTACTGCTAGATGAACAGTGACAGCTGGTGTAAGGTAACTAACACCCAGGTATCTACTTACTGTTAGGTGAAGTGACAGCAAGTATTAAGGTGACTAACATCCAGGTACCTACTTACTGCTAGATGAACAGTGACAGCAGGTGTTAAGGTAACTAACACCCAGGTACCTACTTACTGCTAGGTGAAGTGACAGCAGGTATTAAGTTAACTAACACCCAGGTACCTACTTACTGCTAGATGAAGAGTGACAGCAGGTGTTAAGGTAACTAACATCCTGGTACCTACGTACTGATAGGTGAAGTGACAGCAGGTATTAAGGTGATTAACATTCAGGTACCTACTTACTGCTAGGTGAACAGTGACAGCAGGTGTAAGGTAACTAACACCCAGGTACCTACTTACTGCTAGATGAACAGTTACAGCTGGTGTAAGATAACTAACACCCAGGTACCTACTTACTGCTAGATGAACAGTTACAGCTGGTGTAAGGTAACTAACAACCAGGTACCTACTTACTACTAGATGAACAGTGACAGCAGGTGTAAGGTAACTAACACTCAGATACCTACTTACTGCTGGGTGAACAGTTACAGCTGGTGTAAGGCAACTAACACCCAGGTACCTACTTACTGCTAGGTGAAGAGTGACAGGAGGTGTAAGGTAACTAACACCCAGGTACCTACTTAATGCTAGATGAACAGTGACAGCAGGTGTAAGGCAACTAACACCCAAGTACCTACTTACTGCTAGGTGAACAGTGACAGGAGGTGTAAGGTAACTGACCCCCAGGTACCTACTTACTGCTGGATAAACAGTGACAGCATGTGTAAGGTAACTAACACCCAGGTACCTACTTACTGCTAGGTGAAGTGACAGCAGGTGTAAGGCCTTTATGCTTGAACCAAGGAACTAGATTCTCCTTGGATCAAATCTAATTACCCCTACGTGTTTAGGGCTTCCCCATAATTAAAATAAGCCTCCAGCTTACAATGGAAAGATCCTGGGAGGATCAATCCTGTTCCTTGGATCAAGAGCCCTTACAAGCATAGAGGTCAGTGTTAGGTGTAAATCAGCTCCACTTCCCCGGATCAGGAGCCATTTAACCTTCAGTGGAGGCACCTACGAAGCAGTCACCTAATTAACACAATGAAGGGCAAATCTGGTTCCTTGGATCAAGAGCTCTTCGTTGGCTTCAAGACACCTCCCTAGAAAGGGTAAGACAGATCCACTTCCTCGGATCAGGAGATCCCCCGCTACGGAAGCACCTACGTAGGAACGACACC
Organism: Cherax quadricarinatus; assembly: GCF_038502225.1. NCBI lineage: Eukaryota > Metazoa > Arthropoda > Malacostraca > Decapoda > Parastacidae > Cherax > Cherax quadricarinatus. Next base: position 6,983,503 of record NC_091390.1, read on the forward strand.
TAATTAAGCCATTTACTGGAGGGTAAATTCAGTTCCTTGGATCAAGAGCCTCATAGGCATGAAATCACCTCATCAGATGAATTAAACCACCTCCACTTCCTTGGATCAGAAGCCTTTCACCAGGGAAGCACCTAGCAGCGTCACCTAATTAATGCCTAATTTACCCAACCTACACCTAATTTCTGTTATTTGTGACACTGGTCTTAGCAACACTCACATATTAGGACCACATAAAGCGTATATTACATAATACTTTACCTCAGGTAGAACAATAAAGTCGAAAATAACGCCAAACAACACGAGTGTCTGACCTTAAGAACAAAACATAAACAAAACACAGCTGATCCAGCAGCCAGGGAGCAGTAATATAAAGTTTACTAGTACTATTAGTAGTAGTAATACTAGTACTGCTAGTACTAGTACTAGTAGTGTTATTATTATTATTATTATTATTAATAGTTGATCCAGCAGTCAGGGAGCAGTAATATAAAGTTTACTAGTACTATTAGTAGTAGCAACACTAGTACTGCTAGTACTAGTACTAGTAGTGTTATTATTATTATTAATAATAGTTGATCCAGCAGCCAGGGAGCAGTAATATAAAGTTTACTAGTAGTACTAGTACTACTAGTACTGCTAGTACCAGTAGTACTAGTACTACTAGTACTGCTAGTACTAGTAGTGTTATTATAATTATTATTATTAATAGTTGATCCAGCAGCCAGGGAGCAGTAATATAAAGTTTACTAGTGCTATTAGTAGTAGTAATACTAATACTGCTAGTACTAGTACTAGTAGTGTTATTATTATTATTATTATTAACAGCTGATCCAGCAGCCAGGGAGCAGTAATATAAAGTTTACTAGTAGTACTACTAGTACTGCTAGTACCAGTAGTACCAGTAGTACTAGTAGTACTAGTACTAGTACTACTAGTAGTACTAGTACTACTAGTACTGCTAGTACCAGTAGTACTAGTACTACTAGTACTGCTAGTACCAGTAGTACCAGTAGTACTAGTAGTACTAGTACTAGTACTACTAGTAGTACTAGTACTACTAGTACTGCTAGTACCAGTAGCACTAGTAGTACTAGTACTGCTAGTACCAGTAGTACTAGTAGTACTAGTACTGCTAGTACCAGTAGTACTAGTGCTGCTAGTACCAGTAGTACTAGTACTGCTAGTACCAGTAGTACTAGTACTGCTAGTACCAGTAGTACTAGTACTGCTAGTACCAGTACTACTAGTACTGCTAGTACTGCTAGTACCAGTAGTACTAGTAGTACTAGTAGTACTAGTACTGCTAGTACCAGTAGTACTAGTACTACTAGTACTGCTAGTACCAGTAGTACTAGTACTACTAGTACTGCTAGTACCAGTAGTACTAGTAGTACTAGTAGTACTAGTACTGCTAGTACCAGTAGTACTAGTACTACTAGTACTGCTAGTACCAGTAGTACTAGTACTACTAGTACTGCTAGTACCAGTAGTACTAGTACTACTAGTACTGCTAGTACCAGTAGTACTAGTAGTACTAGTAGCAGTACTAGTACTAGAAGTACTAATAGTAGTGTTATTTTTTATATTACATTTAAAACAATATATTAAATAAATAAAAGAAGAGAGTATCAGTTCTTCCACATAATTATAAATTTTCATGGTGTAAATACATTGTTTATGTTAGTGTTTACACAGTGTCCTTCATCCACTATGTATTATATTATGTTAAATACAACATTATACAACATTATACATCAACCAAAATACTTACAATATACATTATTATTATTATTATAAACACAGAGAAGCGCTAAACCTACAATATGCACTAATTTTTCACTTTTTTTAATGTGTTATTAAAACTTCCATACAGACATTGTACATAAACAGGAACACATATAACGTAGAAACCAAACACGAACTGTAAATAATGGTTCCAGTACTCAGTCTACTGGGTTACTACAATGTACTGGGTTACTACAATGTACTGGGTTACTACAATGTACTGGGTTACTACAATGTACTGGGTTACTACAATGTACTGGGTTACTACAATGTACTGGGTTACTATAATGTACTGGGTTACTACAATGTACTGGGTTACTACAATGTACTGGGTTACTATAATGTACTGGGTTACTACAATGTACTGGGTTACTACAATGTACTGGGTTACTACAATGTACTGGGTTACTACAATGTACTGGGTTACTACAATGTACTGGGTTACTATAATGTACTGGGTTACTACAATGTACTGGGTTACTACAATTTACTGGGTTACTACAATGTACTGGGTTGCTACAATGTACTGGGTTACTACAATGTACTGGGTTACTACAATGTACTGGGTTACTACAATGTACTGTGTTACTACAATGTACTGGGTTACTACAATGTACTGGGTTACTACAATGTATTGGGTTACTACGATGTACTGGGTTACTACAATGTACTGTGTTACTACAATGTACTGGGTTACTACAATGTACTGGGTTACTACAATGTACTGGGTTACTACAATGTACTGGGTTACTACAATGTGCTGGGTTACTACAATGTACTGGGTTACTACAATGTACTGGGTTACTACAATGTACTGGGTTACTACAATGTACTGGGTTACTACAATGTACTGTGTTACTACAATGTACTGGGTTACTACAATGTACTGGGTTACTACAATGTACTGGGTTACTACAATGTACTGGGTTACTACAATGTACTGGGTTACTACAATGTACTGGGTTACTACAATGTACTGGGTTGCTACAATGTACTGGGTTACTACAATGTACTGGGTTACTACAATGTACTGGGTTACTACAATGTACTGGGTTACTACAATGTGCTGGGTTACTACCATGTACTGGGTTACTACAATGTCCTGGGTTACTACAATGTACTGGGTTACTACAATGTACTGGGTTACTACAATGTGCTGGGTTACTACAATGTGCTGGGTTACTACAATGTACTGGGTTACTACAATGTACTGGGTTACTACAATGCTCTGGCTTACTAAAATGCACTGGGTTACTACAATGTACTGGGTTACTACAATGTACTGGGTTACTACAATGTACTGGGTTACTACAATGTACTGGGTTACTACAATGTACTGGGTTACTACAATGTACTGGGTTACTACAATGTACTGGGTTATTACAATGTACTGGGTTACTACAATGTACTGGGTTACTACAATGTACTGGGTTACTACAATGTACTGGGTTACTACAATGTACTGGGTTACTACAATGTACGGGGTTACTACAATGTACTGGGTTACTACAATGTGCTGGGTTACTACAATGTACTGGGTTACTACAATGTACTGGGTTACTACAATGTACTGGGTTACTACAATGTACTGGGTTACTACAATGTGCTGGGTTACTACAATGTACTGGGTTACTGCAATGTACTGGGTTACTACAATGTACTGGGTTACTACAATGTGCTGGGTTACTACAATGCACTGGGTTACTACAATGCACTGGGTTACTACAATGTACTGGGTTACTACAATGTACTGGGTTACTACAATGCGCTGGCTTACTACAATGTACTGGGTTACTACAATGTACTGGGTTACTACAATGTGCTGGGTTACTACAATGTACTGGGTTACTACAATGTACTGGGTTACTACAATGTGCTGGGTTACTACAATGTACTGGGTTACTACAATGTACTGGGTTACTACAATGTACTGGGTTACTACAATGTACTGGGTTACTACAATGTACAAGGTTACTACAATATACTGGGTTACTACAATGTACTGGGTTACTACAATGTACTGGGTTACTACAATGTACTGGGTTACTACAATGTACTGGGTTACTACAATGTACTGGGTTACTACAATGTACTGGGTTACTACAATGTACTGGGTTACTACAATGTACTGGGTTACTACAATGTACTGGGTTACTACAATGTACTGGGTTACTACAATGTACTGGGTTACTACAATGTACTGGGTTACTACAATGTACTGGGTTACTACAATGTACTGGGTTACTACAATGTACTGGGTTACTACAATGTACTGGGTTACTACAATGTACTGGGTTACTACAATGTACTGGGTTACTACAATGTACTGGGTTACTACAATGTGCTGGGTTACTACAATGTACTGGGTTACTACAATGTACTGGGTTACTACAATGTACTGGGTTACTACAATGTACTGGGTTACTACAATGTACTGGGTTACTACAATGTACTGGGTTACTACAATGTACTGGGTTACTACAATGTACTGGGTTACTACAATGTACTGGGTTACTACAATGTACTGGGTTACTACAATGTACTGGGTTACTACAATGTGCTGGGTTACTACAATGTACTACAATGTACTGGGTTACTACAATGTACTGGGTTACTACAATGTACTGGGTTACTACAATGTGCTGGGTTACTACAATGTACTGGGTTACTACAATGTACTGGGTTACTACAATGTACTGGGTTACTACAATGTTCTGGGTTACTACAATGTACTGGGTTACTACAATGTACTGGGTTACTACAATGTACTGGGTTACTACAATGTACTGGGTTACTACAATGTACTGGGTTACAACAATGTACTGGGTTACTACAATGTACTGGGTTACTACAATGTACTGGGTTACTACAATGTACTGGGTTACTACATTGTACTGGGTTACTACAATGTACTGGGTTACTACAATGTACTGGGTTACTACAATGTACTGGGTTAAAACAATGTACTGGGTTACTACAATGTACTGGGTTACTACAATATACTGGGTTACTACAATGTACTGGGTTACTACAATGTACTGGGTTACTACAATGTACTGGGTTACTACAATGTACTGGGTTACTACAATGTACTGGGTTACTACAATGTACTGGGTTACTACAATGTACTGGGTTACTACAATGTACTGGGTTACTACAATGTACTGGGTTACTACAATGTACTGGGTTACTACAATGTACTGGGTTGCTACAATGTACTGGGTTGCTACAATGTACTGGGTTACTACAATGTACTGGGTTACTACAATGTACTGGGTTACTACAATGTACTGGGTTACTACAATGTACTGGGTTACTACAATGTACTGGGTTACTACAATGTACTGGGTTACTACAATGTACTGGGTTACTACAATGTACTGGGTTACTACAATGTACTGGGTTACTACAATGTACTGGGTTACTACAATGTACTGGGTTACTACAATGTACTGGGTTACTACAATGTACTGGGTTACTACAATGTACTGGGTTACTACAATGTACTGGGTTACTACAATGTACTGGGTTACTACAATGTACTGGGTTACTACAATGTACTGGGTTACTACAATGTACTGGGTTACTACAATGTACTGGGTTACTACAATGTACTGGGTTACTACAATGTACTGGGTTACTACAATGTACTGGGTTACTACAATGTACTGGGTTACTACAATGTACTGGGTTACTACAATGTACTGGGTTACTACAATGTACTGTGTTACTACAATGTACTGGGTTACTACAGTGTACTGGGTTACTACAATGTACTGGGTTACTACAATGTACTGGGTTACTACAATGTACTGGGTTACTACAATGTACTGGGTTACTACAATGTACTGGGTTACTACAATGTACTGGGTTACTACAATGTACTGGGTTACTACAATGTACTGGGTTACTACAATGTACTGGGTTACTACAATGTACTGGGTTACTACAATGTACTGGGTTACTACAATGTACTGGGTTACTACAATGTACTGTGTTACTACAATGTACTGGGTTACTACAATGTACTGGGTTACTACAATGTACTGGGTTACTACAATGTACTGGGTTACTACAATGTACTGGGTTACTACAATGTACTGGGTTACTACAATGTACTGGGTTACTACAATGTACTGGGTTACTACAATGTACTGGGTTACTACAATGTACTGGGTTACTACAATGTACTGGGTTACTACAATGTACTGGGTTACTACAATGTACTGGGTTACTACAGTGTACTGGGTTACTACAATGTACTGGGTTACTACAATGTACTGGGTTACTACAATGTACTGGGTTACTACAATGTACTGGGTTACTACAATGTACTGGGTTACTACAATGTACTGGGTTACTACAATGTACTGGGTTACTACAATGTACTGGGTTACTACAATGTACTGGGTTACTACAATGTACTGGGTTACTACAATGTACTGGGTTACTACAATGTACTGGGTTACTACAATGTACTGGGTTACTACAATGTACTGGGTTACTACAATGTACTGGGTTACTACAATGTACTGGGTTACTACAATGTACTGGGTTACTACAATGTACTGGGTTACTACAATGTACTGGGTTACTACAATGTACTGGGTTACTACAATGTACTGGGTTACTACAATGTACTGGGTTACTACAATGTACTGGGTTACTACAATGTACTGGGTTACTACAATGTACTGGGTTACTACAATGTACTGGGTTACTACAATGTACTGGGTTACTACAATGTACTGGGTTACTGCAATGTACTGGGTTACTACAATGTACTGGGTTACTAAAATGTACTGGTCTACTACAATGTACTGGGTTACTACAATGTACTGGGTTACTACAATGTACTGGGTTACTACAATGTACTGGGTTACTACAATGTACTGGGTTACTACAATGTACTGGGTTACTACAATGTACTGGGTTACTACAATGTACTGGGTTACTACAATGTACTGGGTTACTACAATGTACTGGGTTACTACAATGTACTGGGTTACTACAATGTACTGGGTTACTACAATGTACTGGGTTACTACAATGTACTGGGTTACTACAATGTACTGGGTTACTACAATGGGGTACTACAATGTACTGGGTTACTACAATGTACTGGGTTACTACAATGTACTGGGTTACTACAATGTACTGGGTTAGTACAATGTACTGGGTTACTACAATGTACTGGGTTACTACAATGTACTGGGTTAGTACAATGTACTACACAATGTACTGGGTTACTACAATGTACTGGGTTACTACAATGTACTGGGTTACTACAATGTACTGTGGTACTGGGTTACTACACAATGTACTGGGTTACTACAATGTACTGGGTTACTACAATGTACTGGGTTACTACAATGTACTGGGTTACTACAATGTACTGGGTTACTACAATGTACTGGGTTACTACAATGTACTGGGTTACTACAATGTACTGGGTTACTACAATGTACTGGGTTACTACAATGTACTGGGTTACTACAATGTACTGGGTTACTACAATGTACTGGGTTACTACAATGTACTGGGTTACTACAATGTACTGGGTTACTACAATGTACTGGGTTACTACAATGTACTGGGTTACTACAATGTACTGGGTTACTACAATGTACTGGGTTACTACAATGTACTGGGTTACTACAATGTACTGGGTTACTACAATGTACTGGGTTACTACAATGTACTGGGTTACTACAATGTACTGGGTTACTACAATGTACTGGGTTACTACAATGTACTGGGTTACTACAATGTACTGGGGTTACTACAATGTACTGGGTTACTACAATGTACTGGGTTACTACAATGTACTGGGTTACTACAATGTACTGGGTTACTACAATGTACTGGGTTACTACAATGTACTGGGTTACTACAATGTACTGGGTTACTACAATGTACTGGGTTACTACAATGTACTGGGTTACTACAGTGTACTGGGTTACTACAGTGTACTGGGTTACTACAATGTACTGGGTTACTACAATGTACTGGGTTACTACAATGTACTGGGTTACTACAATGTACTGGGTTACTACAATGTACTGGGTTACTACAATGTACTGGGTTACTACAATGTACTGGGTTACTACAATGTACTGGGTTACTACAATGTACTGGGTTACTACAATGTACTGGGTTACTACAATGTACTGGGTTACTACAATGTACTGGGTTACTACAATGCACTGGGTTAACAATGTACTGGGTTACTACAATGTACTGGGTTACTACAATGTACTGGGTTACTACAATGTACTGGGTTACTTCAATGTACTAGATTACTACAATGTACTGGGTTACTACAATGTACTGGGTTACTACAATGTACTGGGTTACTACAATGTACTGGGTTACTACAATGTACTGGGTTACTACAATGTACTGGGTTACTACAATGTACTGGGTTACTACAATGTACTGGGTTACTACAATGTACTGGGTTACTACAATGTACTGGGTTACTACAATGTACTGGGTTACTACAATGTACTGGGTTACTACAATGTACTGGGTTACTACAATGTACTGGGTTACTACAATGTACTGGGTTACTACAATGCACTGGGTTACTGTGTTACTACAATGTACTGGGTTACTACAATGTACTGTACTGGTTACTACAATGTGTACTGGTACTGGGTTACTACAATGTACTGGGTTACTACAATGTACTGGGTTACTACAATGTACTGGGTTACTACAGTGTACTGGGTTACTACAATGTACTGGGTTACTACAGTGTACTGGGTTACTACAATGTACTGGGTTACTACAATGTACTGGGTTACTACAGTATACTGGGTTACTACAGTGTACTGGGTTACTACAGTGTACTGGGTTACTACAGTGTACTGGGTTACTACAATGTACTGGGTTACTACAGTGTACTGGGTTACTACAATGTACTGGGTTACTACAATGTACTGTGTTACTACAATGTACTGGGTTACTACAATGTACTGGGTTACTACAATGTACTGGGTTAGTACAATGTACTGGGTTAGTACAATGTACTGGGTTACTACAATGTACTGGGTTACTACAATGTACTGGGTTACTACAATGTACTGGGTTACTACAATGTACTGGGTTACTACAATGTACTGGGTTACTACAATGTACTGGGTTATTACAATGTACTGGGTTACTACAATGTACTGGGTTACTACAATGTACTGGGTTACTACAATGTACTGGGTTACTACAATGTACTGGGTTACTACAATGTACTGGGTTACTACAATGTACTGGGTTACTACAATGTACTGTGTTACTACAATGTACTGGGTTACTACAATGTACTGGGTTACTACAATATACTGTGTTACTACAATGTACTGGGTTACTACAATGTACTATGTTACTACAATGTACTGGGTTACTACAATGTACTGGGTTACTACAATGTACTGGGTTACTACAATGTACTGGGTTACTACAATGTACTGTGTTACTACAATGTACTGGGTTACTACAATGTACTGTGTTACTACAATGTACTGGGTTACTACAATGTACTGGGTTACTACAATGTACTGGGTTTCTACAATGTACTGGGTTACTACAATGTACTGTGTTACTACAATGTACTGGGTTACTACAATATACTGGGTTACTACAATGTACTGGGTTACTACAATGTACTGGGTTACTACAATGTACTGGGTTACTACAATGTACTGGGTTACTACAATGTACTGGGTTACTACAATGTACTGGGTTACTACAATGTACTGGGTTACTACAATGTACTGGGTTACTACAATGTACTGGGTTATTACAATGTACTGGGTTACTACAATGTACTGGGTTACTACAATGTACTGGGTTACTACAATGTACTGGGTTACTACAATGTACTGGGTTACTACAATGTACTGGGTTACTACAATGTACTGGGTTACTACAATGTACTGGGTTACTACAATGTACTGGGTTACTACAATGTACTGGGTTACTACAATGTACTGGGTTACTACAATGTACTGGGTTACTACAATGTACTGGGTTACTACAATGTACTGGGTTACTACAATGTACTGGGTTACTACAATGTACTGGGTTACTACAATGTACTGGGTTATTACAATGTACTGGGTTACTACAATGTACTGGGTTACTACAATGTACTGGGTTACTACAATGTACTGGGTTACTACAATGTACTGTGTATATGTTATACACATGTTGACACGGTTTTATTTTGGTAGTATTGTACTACATGGTTTTTGTATATACAGTTTTTATATAAAATGTATACTTATATAAAAAACTACTGTTGCTCCTCCTCCTGCCACCGCCGCTGCCGCCGCCGCTGCCACCGCCGCTGCCGCCGCCGCTGCCAACGCCGCTGCCACCGCCGCTGCCACCGCCGCTGCCACCGCTGCTGCCGCCGCCGCTGCCACAGCCGCTGCCTCCGCCGCTGCCACCGCCGCTGCCACCGCCGCTGCCACCGCCGCTGCCACCGCCGCTGCCACAGCCGCTGCCACCGCCGCTGCCACCGCCGCTGCCACCGCTGCTGCCGCCGCCGCTGCCGCCGCCGCTGCCCCCGCCGCTGCCGCCGCCGCTGCCGCCGCCGCTGCCGCCGCCGCTGCCGCCGCCGCTGCCGCCGCCGCTGCCGCCGCCGCTGCCGCCGCCGCTGCCGCCGCCGCTGCCGCCGCCGCTGCCACTATAACTAATAATAATAATAATTTTAATAAAAATAATAATAGTAATAATAAATATAATAAAAACATTAATAATAATACTAGAGTAAATTTTTTATAGACAAAATTCAACCTGGAAATAAAGTTGTGCATATAACATAAAGAAGTGAGATATAAGTAATGTTTACCTGGAGAGAGTTTCCGGGGTCAACGCCCCCGCGGCCCGGTCTGTGACCAGGCCTCCTGGTGGATCAGCGCCTGATCAACCAGGCTGTTGCTGCTGGCTGCACGCAAACCAACGTACGAGCCACAGCCCGGCTGATCAGGAACTGTCTTTAGGTGTTTGTCCAGTGCCAGCTTGAAGACTGCCAGGGGTCTGTTGGTAATCCCCCTTATGTGTGCTGGGAGGCAGTTGAACAGTCTCGGGCCCCTGACACTTATTGTATGGTCTCTTAACGTGCTAGTGACACCCCTGCTTTTCATTGGGGGGATGTTGCATTGTCTGCCAAGTCTTTTGCTTTCGTAGTGAGTGATTTTCGTGTGCAAGTTCGGTACTAGTCCCTCTAGGATTTTCCAGGTGTATATAATCATGTATCTCTCCCTCCTGCGTTCCAGGGAATACAGGTTTAGGAACCTCAAGCGCTCCCAGTAATTGAGGTGTTTTATCTCCGTTATGCGCGCCGTGAAAGTTCTCTGTACATTTTCTAGGTCGGCAATTTCACCTGCCTTGAAAGGTGCTGTTAGAGTGCAGCAATATTCCAGCCTAGATAGAACAAGTGACCTGAAGAGTGTCATCATGGGCTTGGCCTCCCTAGTTTTGAAGGTTCTCATTATCCATCCTGTCATTTTTCTAGCAGATGCGATTGATACAATGTTATGGTCCTTGAAGGTGAGATCCTCCGACATGATCACTCCCAGGTCTTTGACGTTGGTGTTTCGCTCTATTTTGTGGCCAGAATTTGTTTTGTACTCTGATGAAGATTTAATTTCCTCATGTTTACCATATCTGAGTAATTGAAATTTCTCATCATTGAACTTCATATTGTTTTCTGCAGCCCACTGAAAGATTTGGTTGATGTCCGCCTGGAGCCTTGCAGTGTCTGCAATGGAAGACACTGTCATGCAGATTCGGGTGTCATCTGCAAAGGAAGACACGGTGCTGTGGCTGACATCCTTGTCTATGTCGGATATGAGGATGAGGAACAAGATGGGAGCTAGTACTGTGCCTTGTGGAACAGAGCTTTTCACCGTAGCTGCCGCGGACTTTACTCTGTTGACGACTACTCTCTGTGTTCTGTTAGTGAGGAAATTATAGATCCATCGACCGACTTTTCCTGTTATTCCTTTAGCGCGCATTTTGTGCGCTATTACGCCATGGTCACACTTGTCGAAGGCTTTTGCAAAGTCTGTATATATTACATCTGCATTCTTTTTGTCTTCTAGTGCATGAAGGACCTTGTCGTAGTGATCCAATAGTTGAGACAGACAGGAGCGACCTGTTCTAAACGCATGCTGCCCTGGGTTGTGTAACTGATGTGTTTCTAGATGGGTGGTGATCTTGCTTCTTAGGACCCTTTCAAAGATTTTTATGATATGGGATGTTAGTGCTATCGGTCTGTAGTTCTTTGCTGTTGCTTTACTGCCCCCTTTGTGGAGTGGGGCTATGTCTGTTGTTTTTAGTAACTGTGGGACGACCCCCGTGTCCATGCTCCCACTCCATAGGATGGTAAAGGCTCGTGATAGGGGCTTCTTGCAGTTCTTGATGAATACGGAGTTCCATGAGTCTGGCCCTGGGGCAGAGTGCATGGGCATGTCATTTATCGCCTGTTCGAAGTCATTTGGCGTCAGGATAACATCAGATAGGCTTGTGTTAACTAAATTCTGTGGCTCTCTCATAAAAAACTCATTTTGATCTTCGACTCTCAGTCTGGTTAGTGGCTTGCTAAAAACTGAGTCATATTGGGACTTGAGTAGCTCACTCATTTCCTTGCTGTCATCTGTGTAGGACCCATCTTGTTTAAGTAAGGGCCCAATACTGGACGTTGTTCTCGACTTTGATTTGGCACAGGAGAAGAAATACTTTGGGTTTCTTTCGATTTCATTTATGGCTTTTAGTTCTTCCCGCGATTCCTGACTCCTATAAGATTCCTTTAGCTTAAGTTCGATGTTTGCTATTTCTCTGACCAGTGTCTCCCTACGCATTTCAGATATATTGACCTCTTTTAGCCGCTCTGTTATTTTTTTTCGTCGCCTGTAAAGGGAGCGCCTGTCTCTTTCTATTTTACATCTACTCCTCCTTTTTCTTAGAGGAATAAGCCTTGTGCATACATCGAGTGCCACCGAGTTAATCTGTTCTAGGCATAAGTTGAGGTCTGTGTTGCTTAGTATATCTTCCCAGCTTATATCGGTTAGGACTTGGTTTACTTGGTCCCACCTTATGTTTTTGTTATTGAAGTTGAATTTGATGAATGCTCCCTCGTGACTAGTCTCATTATGTCGGTCTGGGGCTCCACGCATACATGACTGAACCTCAATTATGTTGTGATCTGAGTCTATTGTTTTTGATATGGTGACATTTCTTATCAGATCATCATTGTTAGTGAAGATGAGGTCTAGTGTATTCTCCAGTCTAGTAGGCTCTATTATTTGCTGATTTAAATTGAATTTTGTACGGAGATTTAAAAGCTCGTGTGAGTGTGAGTTTTCATCAGAGCTGCCTCCTGGTGTTATTTCTGCAACAATGTGAAGTTACTTATGATCAAACTGACTTATAATTGATTTTATCTTACAGTCTCATGTGACGCTGCTCAAGACATAGTTTTTTTTTTAATTTTGTTAAAAATTGCACATACATATACATACATGGATAGGTATACACCAGGTCATGAAGAAAGTGTACCATGCATAAGAACACAAAACCTAACCTAGCAAGCAACACTCAGGCAAACACATGGGTAACTAGCACCATGGTTTGCATCATACCATTGTATATACACCATGCATCCTACATACTCTAACCTCCCCTGGTTTGTATCATACCATAGTATATACACTATGCATCCTACACACTCTAACCTCCCCTGGTTTGTATCATACCATAGTATATACACCATGCATCCTACACACTCTAACCTCCCCTGCTTTGTATCATACCATAGTATATACACCATGCATCCTACACACACTAACCCTCCCTGGTTTGTATCATACCATAGTATATACACTATACATCCTACACACACTAACCTCCCCTGGTTTGTATTATATCATAGTATATACACCATGCATCCTACACACACTAACCTCCCCTGATTTGCATCATACCATAGTATATACACCATGCATCCTACATACACTAACCTCCACTGGTTTGTATTATACCATAGTATATACACTCTGCATCCTACACACACTAATTAAGTTGGTCGATGGATCTATAATTTCCTCACTAACAGGACACAGAGAGTAGTAGTCAACAGAGTAAAGTCCGAGGCAGGCACGGTGAAAAGCTCTGTTCCACAAGGCACAGTACTCGCTCCCATCTTGTTCCTCATCCTCATATCTGACATAGACAATGATGTCAGCCACAGCACCGTGTCTTCCTTTGCAGATGACACCCGAATCTGCATGACAGTGTCTTCCATTGCAGACACTGCAAGGCTCCAGGCGGACATCAACCAAATCTTTCAGTGGGCTGCAGAAAACAATATGAAGTTCAACGATGAGAAATTTCAATTACTCAGAGATTTAGGTTAGATTTTGCCACCGAAGTGGCTAGTTTATTGTGCACCCCATATCCATCCTGTGGACGGTAGCGCGAGAGCATGTGGATACACAAAAGGCCTAGGAACTAGGCCCCAAAGGGTTAACAGGAATACATATGGATTTATATCTACATATCTATAGTTCACTTATCTGTTACAAGCAAATTTAGGAAATTTGCTTAGTATATCTGGTATCTTATTTTCATTAATAAGATATCTTGACATGTCACATAGGTTATTATACTGTCTCTGTATTCCTCAATAAGTGGACAATTAAGCACATAGTGTTCAAGAGAGTGACCATATGCCTGATCACATAATTTACATTTAGTTTGATCATCATCTGTGTGTCTCCCAAACTGCCAGAAGTACTTGTAACCAAGCCTAAGCCTGGCCACTACAACATCAGTCAGTCTGTTCACATTGCAAGTTGCTCCATAAACATACTTTTCTACGTTCATGTTATCATAGTGGGTTTTAGATCTACTCAGGCTTCTAACTGCATTCCTATAACAATCATCTTCATTATTTACTTCTCTCCTAATATTATTCCTAATGCTAGACACAGTTATACCAAAGTTATATTCTACGTTCTCCTTCTGGATACTCTTCTTGGCTAACATTTCAACTTTATCATGAAGGAGTAATCCAAAGTGTGATGGGATCCATAGCAATTGTACATTAATTCCTTTGTTACTAATTTTTGAGTATCTATACATGGCTTCCCCAATGAGCATGTTGTTGGAGTCATTATATGAGCCAAGAGCCTTCAATGATGACATAGAATCAGTAATGATGATAGAGTCAAGCTCAGTGTCATAGGTTAGCTTTAGCGCCATTAGGATTGCAAACAATTCAGTTTGCAGTGTAGACGCCCAGTTGTTAATTCTTATGCCTAACTGTTGTGATAGAAACACAGGCCTTATCTCTAGGCTTTATTGAACATAGAATTGTTGTGATAGAAACACAGGCCTTATCTCTAGGCTTTATTGAACATAGAATCTTCATAGTACTTCTGCAACAACAAAATATAATGACTAGTACATCTAATAATGGCTTCTACAGGGATGGTGATGTCTTGCATATGTCAAGAGAAAAGTTATAACTACAGGCCACATATTTAAACTCACCATGTAATCTGCATCGGTGATAAATGGATAAAGTAGGAGAGAATCACACACCATATGTTGGTGCCCATGACGCACGCCAAACTGTTGTTGTTGTTAAGGGCCCCTAGAGGTGGTGCAGTATTATCCTGCTGCTGCTCCCCACAGGACCAGTATCACTACAATCTCCCCCTTCTAAAATATCAGAGACAGTAATCTCCCAAACTGTTAGGTGGGCGACGTACACGTCCCGACCTTCGTAGCCCTTGAGCCTCTTCACCAGGTTCGATATTTTCCAGCGGGGTTTGATTAACTGCTGGAGCAGAATCCTCTATTTCCATAGGGGTAGTCTCAAGGGGCTTTCCAGGAGAAAACGAAGCATCTTTCACATCTATTGGTGTATCTTGAGATTCCACACTAATAGGGATTTCAACTGGGGCTAAATGTCTTGTAGATACTGTAGTCTCTTCACCATTTTGGTAGCGAATGTGGGCGTAATGTGGATTAGCTTGCAGGAGCTCTACCTCTTCCACTAAAGGATCCGTCTTGTTCATCCTACGGTGACTCTTCAGGAGAACGGGTCCAGGATGACATAACCAAGTGGGCACGGAGGCTCCCGTAGAGGAACGACGTGAATAGTTGAGGAGTCTTTCATGAGGGGTTGCATTAGTAGCTGTGCACAGCAGTGATCTAATAGAGTGAAGAGCATCAGGTAGGACAGTTTGCCAGTGTTGAACAGGTAGATTGCGCGACTTTAATGTCATTGTAACTGCCTTCCATATAGTACCATTGAACCGCTCCACTTGACCATTGCCTTGAGGGTTGTAGCTTGTTGTTCTGCTGCAGGCAATACCTTTGCTAGCCAAAAACTCCTGAAGTTCGTTACTCATGAACGAGGATCCCCTGTCTGAATGGATATAAGCTGGCATACCAAAAATAGAGAACAACTGTGAAAGACAACTAATAACAGTTGAAGCAGCCATATTTGCACAGGGGAATACAAAGGGAAACCTTGAATATTCATCTACTATGTTAAGGAAATACCTATTCTGATTTGTGCTTGGTAGAGGTCCTTTGAAATCAATATTCAATCTTTCGAAAGGCTGGGTGGATTTTATGAGATGAGTCTTCTCTGGCTGATGAAAGTTTGGCTTGCACTCTGCACATACTCTGCATGCTCTGATCACTTGTCGCACATCTTCCACTGAGTAGGGCATGTTCTTTGATTTGACAAAATGGTACAGGCGTGTAACTCCTGGGTGACACAAAGCCTTGTGGAGAGCTGAGAGTGATTGCAAATCATGACATGCTGCTCCACAGTGGGACCTAGAGAATGCATCAGGTGAGATGTTCTCTTGACCCGGTCGGTACAGAATATCAAAGTCATAACACGATAGTTCCATCCTCCAGCGTAATATCTTGTCATTCTTTATCCTACTTTTGTGCCTCTTGTCGAACATATACATCACGGACCGTTGGTCAGTCCTTATGGTGAAATGTCTACCAGTTAAATAATGCCTCCAGTGGCGAACTGCTTCTATGATGGCCTGGGCTTCCTTTTCTACAGCAGCATAACATTTCTCTGATCCTTGAAAAGTTCTCGAAAAGAAGGCTACTGGTCGTCCTGCCTGAGATAAGACTGCAGCAATGGCAATGTCAGATGCATCCGTTTCCACTTCGAATGGTAGGGACTCATCAATGGCTTGAACTACTGAGTTTTCAATGTCCTGTTTGAGAGTATGGAAAGCGGCTTCTGCTTCCTTTGTCACAGGAAATGTGGTAGCACTCAATGGGCGGACTTTACTTGAATAGTTGTAGATCCATTGTGAGTAATAAGCAAAGAGACCAAGAGTTCTTCGGAGTGACTTTTTGTCTTGAGGCATTGGAAGTTCCCGTAGAGGTCGTAGTCGTTCAGGGTCTGGGAATATTGAACCTCCTTCCACTACATAACCAAGGATGCTAAGCCTTTTAGTTGAAAAAGTGCACTTTTCCTCATTGTAACTGATATTTTTCTTCTTGGCGGCTTCCAAAAACTTATCAAGGTTTGCATCATGTTCCTCCTGGGTCTTGCCACAAATGGTAACATTATCTAAATACGCATAGGTTCCCATGAGTTGCTCTTCCTGAATGAGTGAATCCATAATTCGTTGGAAGCAGGCTACCCCATTGGTGAATCCAAAAGGGACTCTGGTAAACTGATACAGGCCATCACTAGCCTGAAACGCTGTGTATGGTTTATCTTCATTCCTTATAGGGACTTGATGATAGGCACTCTGCAGATCAATTGTGCTAAACACGTAGTACTGAGCAATTTTGTTCACTGTATCGTCAATTCGAGGTAGAGGGTACCCATCAAGAAGTGTAAATTTGTTGATTGTCTCAGAGTAATCGATAGCCAGTCTCCGTTTCCTATAACCATCTTTAACAACAACAACCTGTGCACACCAAGGGGAATCACTCGGTTCTATAATACCCTCCTTCAGCAGCCTCTGAGTTTCTTTCTCAATGAACATCCGATCCTCATAAGAATAGCGGCGTGACTTAGCTGATATAGGATGGCAATCCGCGGTAAGATTTGCAAACAGCTTTGGTGGGTCTACCCTTAAAGTGCTAAGTCCACAGACAACAAGAGGAGGCAGTTCACCTCCATATGTTAAGGTGACACTACCATGCAGCTTCTGAAAGTCCTGACCAAGGATAACATCAGAGCACAGTTGTGGCAGAATAGCTAAATGTACATCTTGATAATCCTTTCCATTAACTCTGAGATTTACCTTACAAAACCCTAAGGTCTGAATAGAGAGAGATGTTGATGCCATGGAAACGGTACCTGATGAGTGATGTACAGTCAAGGAGAGCCGTTTAACTAAGTCAAGGTTGATGAAACTCTCTGAGCTGCCACTATCAATAAGACCATCTACTTCTGTTCCTTTGATGAATACTTTCACAACTGCCTTTGACAGTGAATTTGGAGTAGCCGCAGAAGTCACTGTTGCTAGAGTCGCATGATCACTGGAATGTGTGGAGGCACTAGCTCTTGTTGATGCATTAGCACGACATACTTTAGCAAAGTGACCTTTCTTGTGGCATTTATGGCACATTGCTTCACGAGCAGGACACTTTGGACGTGGATGTCTTGAAAAACCACAAAAGAAACACACCGTACCTGCTGCTGCTGTCACTGAGGCAGGTTCCCCAGTAACTTCATTGCAAGAGTCTTGGTCAGGAATTGCAGCACTTACCACTCGAGAAGGCTGAGTGGTACTGTATACTTCAGAATTCTTCTGGGCTGAATCTAGAGCTCTTGCCTGGTCAAAGGCAGCGGCTAAGTCGAGAGTTTTATTCTCCAATAAACGCTGCCTTATTATTGGTGATTGCAGGCCACTGATAAAAGCATCCCTGATGGACTCTTCACAATACTGAGCAGCTGTCACTGCTTGGAAGTGACAGTCCTTACCTAAAATTTTCAGTGCTTGAAAGTATTCCTCTAAGGACTCATCAATCTGCTGGCGGCGAGTTGCAAGGCGATAGCGTGCAAAGATTTCATTTGTAGGTTTAATATACTGAGACTTGAGGGTTTTGATAGCATCTTCGTAGGTATTACACTCAGAAATAGCCTCATATATCTTAGGTGACACAAAATTGATGAGCAGACTTAGTTTATCTAGATCTTCTTTAGGAAGGGCTCCCAAGAAGTTTTCGAAAGTCTTAAACCAGTGCTTCCATTCCTGAGCAGCCGTTGATAAGCTGGGGTCACAGTCTAGCCTCTCAGGTTTCAGTAAACGCTCCATGTTGTGATGTAGTCTAGCGCAGGATCACCACCAGGTAGCCCAGGATTCTATGTTCAATAAATTGTTGTGATAGAAACACAGGCCTTATCTCTAGGCTTTATTGAACATAGAATCTTCATAGTACCTGGAGTTTACCTGGAGAGAGTTTCGGGGGTCAACGCCCCCGCGGCCCGGTCTGTGACCAGGCCTCCTGGTGGATCAGCGCCTGATCAACCAGGCTGTTGCTGCTGGCTGCACGCAAACCAACGTACGAGCCACAGCCCGGCTGATCAGGAACTGTCTTTAGGTGTTTGTCCAGTGCCAGCTTGAAGACTGCCAGGGGTCTGTTGGTAATCCCCCTTATGTGTGCTGGGAGGCAGTTGAACAGTCTCGGGCCCCTGACACTTATTGTATGGTCTCTTAACGTGCTAGTGACACCCCTGCTTTTCATTGGGGGGATGGTGCATCGTCTGCCAAGTCTTTTGCTTTCGTAGTGAGTGATTTTCGTGTGCAAGTTTGGTACTAGTCCCTCTAGGATTTTCCAGGTGTATATAATCATGTATCTCTCCCTCCTGCGTTCCAGGGAATACAGGTTTAGAAACCTCAAGCGCTCCCAGTAATTGAGGTGTTTTATCTCCGTTATGCGCGCCGTGAAAGTTCTCTGTACATTTTCTAGGTCGGCAATTTCACCTGCCTTGAAAGGTGCTGTTAGAGTGCAGCAATATTCCAGCCTAGATAGAACAAGTGACCTGAAGAGTGTCATCATGGGCTTGGCCTCCCTAGTTTTGAAGGTTCTCATTATCCATCCTGTCATTTTTCTAGCAGATGCGATTGATACAATGTTATGGTCCTTGAAGGTGAGATCCTCCGACATAATCACTCCTAGGTCTTTGATGTTGGTGTTTCGCTCTATTTTGTGGCCAGAATTTGTTTTGTACTCTGATGAAGATTTAATTTCCTCATGTTTACCATATCTGAGTAATTGAAATTTCTCATCGTTGAACTTCATATTGTTTTCTGCAGCCCACTGAAAGATTTGGTTGATGTCCGCCTGGAGCCTTGCAGTGTCTGCAATGGAAGACACTGTCATGCAGATTCGGGTGTCATCTGCAAAGGAAGACACGGTGCTGTGGCTGACATCCTTGTCTATGTCGGATATGAGGATGAGGAACAAGATGGGAGCTAGTACTGTGCCTTGTGGGACAGAGCTTGTCACCGTAGCTGCCTCGGACTTTACTCTGTTGACGACTACTCTCTGTGTTCTGTTAGTGAGGAAATTATAGATCCATCGACCGACTTTTCCTGTTATTCCTTTAGCGCGCATTTTGTGCGCTATTACGCCATGGTCACACTTGTCGAAGGCTTTTGCAAAGTCTGTATATATTACATCTGCATTCTTTTTGTCTTCTAGTGCATTTAGGACCTTGTCGTAGTGATCCAGTAGTTGAGACAGACAGGAGCGACCTGTTCTAAACCCATGTTGCCCTGGGTTGTGTAACTGATGGGTTTCTAGATGGGTGGTGATCTTGCTTCTTAGGACCCTTTCAAAGATTTTTATGATATGGGATGTTAGTGCTATTGGTCTGTAGTTCTTTGCTGTTGCTTTACTGCCCCCTTTGTGGAGTGGGGCTATGTCTGTTGTTTTTAGTAACTGAGGGACGACCCCCGTGTCCATGCTCCCTCTCCATAGGATGGAAAAGGCTCGTGATAGGGGCTTCTTGCAGTTCTTGATGAACACAGAGTTCCATGAGTCTGGCCCTGGGGCAGAGTGCATGGGCATGTCATTTATCGCCTGTTCGAAGTCATTTGGCGTCAGGATAACATCGGATAGGCTTGTGTTAGTCAAATTTTGTGGCTCTCTCATAAAAAATTCATTTTGGTCTTCGACTCTCAGTCTGGTTAGCGGCTTGCTAAAAACTGAGTCATATTGGGACTTGAGTAGCTCACTCATTTCCTTGCTGTCATCTGTGTAGGACCCATCTTGTTTAAGTAGGGGCCCAATACTGGACGTTGTTCTCGATTTTGATTTGGCATAGGAGAAGAAATACTTTGGGTTTCTTTCGATTTCATTTATGGCTTTTAGTTCTTCCCGCGATTCCTGACTCCTAAAGGATTCTTTTAGCTTAAGTTCGATGCTTGCTATTTCTCTGACCAGTGTCTCCCTGCGCATTTCAGATATATTGACCTCTTTTAGCCGCTCTGTTATTCTTTTCCGTCGCCTGTAAAGGGAGCGCCTGTCTCTTTCTATTTTACATCTACTCCTCCTTTTTCTTAGAGGAATAAGCCTTGTGCATACATCGAGTGCCACCGAGTTAATCTGTTCTAGGCATAAGTTTGGGTCTGTGTTGCTTAGTATATCTTCCCAGCTTATATCGGTTAGGACTTGGTTTACTTGGTCCCACTTTATGTTTTTGTTATTGAAGTTGAATTTGGTGAATGCTCCCTCATGACTAGTCTCATTTTGTCGGTCTGGGGCTCCATGCATACATGTCTGAACCTCAATTATGTTGTGATCTGAGTATATTGTTTTTGATATGGTGACATTTCTTATCAGATCATCATTGTTAGTGAAGATGAGGTCTAGTGTATTCTCCAGTCTTGTAGGCTCTATTATTTGCTGGTTTAAATTGAATTTTGTGCAGAGATTTAAAAGCTCGTGTGAGTGTGAGTTTTCATCAGAGCTGCCTCCTGGTGTTATTTCTGCAACAATATTATTTGCTATATTCCTCCATTTTAGGTGCCTTAAGTTGAAATCCCCCAGGAGCAAGATGTTGGGTGCAGGAGCTGGAAGATTTTCCAGACAGTGGTCAATTTTTAACAGCTGTTCCTGGAATTGCTGGGATGTTGCATCCGGAGGCTTGTAGACTACCACAATGACTAGGTTTTGGTTCTCGACCTTTACTGCTAAAACTTCCACTACGTCATTTGAGGCATTAAGCAGTTCTGTGCAAACAAGTGACTCTGCAATGTACAGGCCAACCCCCCCCTTTTGCCTGTTCACTCTGTCACATCTGTATAGGTTGTAACCTGGGATCCATACTTCGTTGTCCAAGTGATCCTTTATGTGGGTCTCAGTGAAAGCCGCGAACATTGCCTTTGCCTCTGCAAGCAGTCCACGGATGAAAGGTATTTTGTTGTTTGTAGCTGGCTTTAGACCCTGTATATTTGCAAAGAAGAATGTTATCGGACTGGTGGTATTGTTGGTACTGGGGGGGGATTTTTTTTCCGGCATTAGTATCTGTATCTGTTGGTTTGGAGTGGAGGCCATCGACTGTGGTTCCACTCCAGGAATGACTGGATTTGGTGTACGATTTCTGCCATTTCCTGCCAGTTTTTTTTCCTTCCTGGCACTAAAAAACCTCTCCCTCTTGAGTGGCTGTGGCTACCCAGGTTTTCCCCTGGCCTGGATGTTTTGTATCTTTTTGTCCCCTTTAGATGGTATGCCTGGCAATTTAAGTTATAGCACAGTCTTTCCTGTACTGAAGAGGTACACATTTCAGGGTGAAAAAGCTTACAGGAAGGGAGTTTGCATTTTCCTGTTTTCATATGGGCATGGCATTTTCTAGGGTGGTCATAGTTGCATGTCCCATCTGTTTTTCCAGATTTCCCATGCCAGCAGATACCAAGTGCATAGTATGTGCACAGGCTTGGTTTCCGCTTGCCTTGGGTTTCTGTGACTGTATTCCCTGTTGGTGCATGTTTCCCTGTCTTACTTCTATCCTCCCTAGCACCAACAATGGAGCTCCCACCAGTTGTTTTTGGTAATTTATCCTCACTATTGCTATTGGAGTCCTCTTGTTTGCTATTTCCTGCGGTATTTCTAGTTTGCAATATTGGTTTTATCTTATCTTTGACTACACTTGTTTCCCTACTATGGCTCCTGTCCCCTATGAGGTCATTTATATGTATTCCTTCCTGCGTATAATTCCCGACTCCCTGGACAATATCTCCAGCTTCACCATTTCTGTCTCCCAGGACAGTATCTCCAGCTTCACCATTTCTGTCTCCCAGGACAGCACCTCCAGCTTCACCATTACTGTCTCCCAGGACAGTATCTCCAGCTTCACCATTTCTGTCTCCCAGGACAGCACCTCCAGCTTCACCATTTCTGTCTCCCAGGACAGTATCTCCAGCTTCACCATTTCTGTCTCCCAGGACAGCACCTCCAGCTTCACCATTACTGTCTCCCAGGACACCTCCAGCTTCACCATTACTGTCTCCCAGGACAGCACCTCCAGCTTCACCATTACTGTCTCCCAGGACAGCACCTCCAGCTTCACCATTACTGTCTCCCAGGACAGCACTATCAGCCCCACATTTACTGACTACCAGGACATCACCTCCAGCCTTACAGTTTATGACTACATGGCCAGTATCAAGGGCAGTACCATTCAGCCCAGACATTTTATGTTCCCATCTGTTGTAGAAAGCTTCCAGGTTTTCTATGAAAGCAGCTTTGATGTTGTCCTCTTTTAATACCCTTGTGATTTTAGTCCACAGTTTTTCCTCATTTGAGCATACCCAAAAACACTTCTCTGTTTTAATACTGCTTGTAGCTAGTTCTGGGATATCTGCACAAGGGGCGTGACACCAATTTCCACAAAAATGACAATTTATCCATGTGGAAGCCCGCTTGTTTGACTGACCACAGACTACACAGGGCTTCATAATGATTTGAATGGTTGATTTACTGCAATTCTACTAGCAACCTCTTGAAAATTCTATTAATAACCTTAAATGAAGCTCTAGCTATTTGTATTTCTGTTTCTAACTCTTTTTGTATATTGGACAGCTTACCGTCACGTTCCTGATTTTTAATGTTTGTGTTTATAGGGCGCCTACAACCCCATCCGTTTACAGTCTGCTTTATTGTCCAACGAAACTGTTTGAAACCAGTCCCGGGTTCGGACCAGTCAAGGGTTCGGACCAGGCAAGGGTTCGGGCCAGTCGATCTGCTCTGATCAGTGGGTCACTTATTTAAAACATACTGGTCGGTGATTTGAGCTAACACATGAAGGATCTACTGGAAATTATCTACCCGAGTAATATGTGATTTGACTGATACAAAAGTATAACTTGCGTGTTGAAGAGCCGGTGATATCTGGCAGCTCCTACAATGACGAACGGTCACCTCCTTGTTTATCAATCGCTGTATCTGGCTTTTCTCTTTTTTTTTTTTTTTTTTTTTTCTTTTTTCCGTCTCCACCACAATAAATGCTATATTATCACTATAGTTGACTGGTGCAAATTTTGGAGGAAGGACGCTTTTTCTGTAGTAATAATTGCTTCTCGTTGTGTATATTGCGACTGCTGGTAACTACAGGTTATATGAAATTCACAGTAACGTCTCGTATTTCAAAAGAAACTAATGAAAGTCACTCCACTCCACTAAGTACCATTATAATACTGGTTAGTTGCTACTACAACACTGTATTCTGCTAATCACTGGTATCACTAGATTATATGCGAGTACACTGGCAAGCCAGGAAGATTATTAAAAAACAGCTGACCTGTGGTAAGTTCTGGCGACTTCTGGCACCTGCCTCTATAGGCTTATCACTTCATTTACAAATTTACCTGTTTTCAAATGACACTTTAGCCTTTATCATCCATATACTAGGGAGCCACTGTAGTATACACTATACACTATGTATACTCAATGTTATCAGGGAGACTTTCTTTCCTCTGACATGAAAAGTTCAATTATTATTTTTTTTTCCACACGGGACAGGCCTATGATTCCCCTCTGGCAGTAAACTCTGCTAGTGCACACTAATTCTCCTTTTTTGACTCAGTATATAATGTTTTCCGCCCAAGATTTGTTCCAGGCGCTAGAGGGATGTATCGTATAGGATTGATGACACAAATTAAAGTTCTAGCACGTAAGAGCGACCGTGAAAACACTTCTGCAACAACAAAATATAATGACTAGTACATCTAATAATAGCTTCTACAGGGATGGTGATGTCTTGCATATGTCAAGAGAAAAGTTATAACTACAGTCCACATATTTAAACTCACCATGTAATCTGCATCGCTGATAAATGGATAAAGTAGGAGAGAATCACACACCATGTGTTGGTGCCCATGACACACACCAAACTGTTGTTGTTGTTAAGGGCCCCTAGAGGTGGTGCAGTATTATCCTGCTGCTGCTCCCCACAGGACCAGTATCACTACACTAACTCAACAAATTTATTATCGTTCTTAACTAGGGAGGTGGCAACAAGAGCAGATGCAGCCCTACCAGAAGACTCCTGTTTAGATCCATCAGTGTATATAACTTGTGATAACTTATTACTACCAGCTAGGCGAAAAATTTCTTCTTGAGCAGTTGCTCTAACAAGAGATTTAAGGAAGGGATTACTAGCAATGAGCTTCTTGGGAGGGACTTGTAGGTATGTGATATTAAATGAACACATCTTCCATGGAGGGGTGAAATGCTCTTGTTGCCTACAGTGATACAGTTCATGCAGGTTATAAAACTTAATGCAATTGCACGTTTTCACAATCCATTTAGATCTGTGTGTATTTACCTCTAGACACTTGGTAAGATTCACTGTGACAGTGTCTGGTTCGTTTCTCAACATTCTAATAACGAGTACAGTGTTAATTTCAACAATCCTATCACTGATACTAGAAATACCAAGCTCCTTCCTCATGTTAAGAACTTTTGTAGATCTGGGACAGCCAAGAATAGTCCTGAGAGCTTCATTTTGCATTAACTCCAAGGGTCGGAGGGAACTTTCTCTAGCTAATATCAACATGGGAGCAGCATAATCAATTAAGGACCTAACATAGGCTATGTACATCATTCTCACGATTCTCACATTAGCACCATAGTTGGGATTGTAGCCAGCAACAGCTTTGAGAGCATTTAGCCTAGCTTTACATTTCTTGTTTAGTTGTGGTATAGTGGATTTGTTAAAGGGTACATCAACACCAAGATATCTGTAAGTTTTAACGTAGCTAATGATTTCACCCTGCAAAATAGATGGGTGGGGGATGTCGTTTGCTCGTTAATATCTTTGTTTTAGAGAAAGATATTATGAGGCCTAGTCGATTACAAATTGCTTAAACTTCATTAAGAATGGTATTCATCTTCTTATGCCCTGTTGTATGGATCATGATATCATCAGCATAGCTTATAGCTATATGTTTAGGTGAGGCAGGTAGAGCATTTAGGAGAGCATTAATCAGAATATTAAATAGCATGGGACTAAGAACTCCTCCCTGCGGTGTACCTAAAGACATTTCTTTAGAATCACTTCTGAAGCCTTGGTAAAGGACAGAGGATACTCTATTTGACAGGTATCCTATTATCCAGCAGAGTAAGTTACCACCAATATTCATTTTGGCTAGTTCATGTAGTATAACGGTTCTGTTTGCAATATTAAATGCAGATTTTAGATCAAGAAAAGTGGTAAAACTAGTAGAGGTGTGTGCAGTGAGAAAGGTGGAAATACAGTTCTGCACACTTTTACCTTTCATGAACCCATAGAGGTAGGGGGAAAGTTGATGTCTGATTCTGTAGTACAGTCTGTTAAGCATCATTCTTTCAAAAGTTTTGCAAAGACAACTAGTTAAGAAGATCGGCCTAAATGCATCAGGCTGTTGGGGCTTAGGGATAGGCACAATGAGACTATTGGTCCAGGAAGTAGGAAGAACGCCCTCAATGTAACTGAGATTATACAGTGCCAACAAAGGGTTATCAGGCACGTGCCTTAGAGTTCTGAGAATATCATAGGTTATACCATCCTCTCCAGGAGCAGTTGATCGACCTTTGGTTAATGCATTATCTAATTCATACTCGGTAAAGAGGCAATCACTCTCATCAATATTTTGGCTCGTAAAATTAATCAGTTTCAACATTTCTTCAGAAGTACTCTCTAAATTTTTTCTAATATGAGATGGAAGGCTTTCATGCCTGGATGTTTTGGACCAGTCATTTATGAGATCATTTGCTTTTTCAAGAGGAAAGGGATGAGCAACGTTGCCAGTCATTTTCCTGGTTATTTTATTTATACCTTTCCAAGCCAAACTCAAAGGGGTGGACCTATTTAATCCACTAACAAACTGTTCCCATTCCTGTTGCCTAAGTTCTTCCTTTCTATTCCTTGCATTTGTTAGTGCAGCTTGGAACGTTCTGAGCAGGTCTGGGGTTCTACATTCACGGTATGCTTTACCAATCCTCCTAGCTGCATGTGTTAGATTGCGCAGCTGTGGATCATTATAGCATTTACATTGGTTTTTAGTGTTATTTATAGTGGAGGGTCTTTGTTTCCTATTCCTGCCCACTTGATCTGTGAGAACACTCTCAATAGTGGTAATTAAATCATCAGTAAATTTTTGTGTGCCAGTGGGCTCGTAATTCTTATACCATTGATCCAAGTGGTTAATAAAGTTGTCTCTGTTTTCTGGTTTGAGAATAAGTTTCCTCCTTCTGTATTTAGCTCCTTGATTGCTGGAGATGTGATCAAGATAGACAGTTGTTAGTCTTGGGAAGTGATCAGATAGAAGATCATCAACTATGACAGAGTCATGCATCGTATATGATGTATTAAATCCAAGACACAGATCTAGTATGCCACCATATATGTGAGTAGGCTCAGTAGTGCCCACAATTCGAGCATTATCATGCTCATTCAGCAATCTCACTAGTTTAGTTCCATTGGTGTTTGTAATAGACCCACCAATATTCTTATGTCTGGCATTAAAATCTCCAAGAATGATGGTAGGTTCACTATTGATGCGATCTGGTAAAGCATCAGGTCGAAGCTGGTTCGCTGGGGCATAGAGATTAAAAATGTTTATGGAAAAATCGCCTGCATATACTTTGACACCATGATACTGCATGTTAACTCGACTCTGCAAGGAAAGGAGTGAATGTAGCAAGTTCTTTCTGACATACATCACACAACAGTTGGTTGGCCTTAGGTTATAAGCTGCATATCCAGGCAAGTTTGGTGGAGGTGCTCCATCTTTCAATCTACATTCCTGCAAACAGATGACATCAATATTCTTGGTTGCACTAATATGATGTAAGTCAGGCAACCGCTTCCTGATGGAAGCAATGTTCCATGAAAAGATTTGTAATGTATCCATTGTAGTGAGTTATTACAATCTCTTGCTCATAAGATGGTAAAACTATTATGCTTTCACTGCAGTGTGCAGACACTTAAGAGCAAATAGCATAGTTTGTACATCTTTATCTTCAGAACCTTTATTTTTAAGCATTTTTCGGCATTTTGGCAGCCAGTTATGAGGCAAGTTTTGAAGGCAAGAGTTATGGGCTTCTTTCTCACAAATTGCTGGAAGCTGAATGGAGATTGCTGCACTTTTGACATCATCACCATGCTCAAGAGCATCATCCTGATTACATATATTTATTAAACTTGTCAGGATCTGTTCAAGATGCTCAATTTTTTTCTGGAAATTTGTTATAATATGAGGAAGGTCAGGCGGATCCAATGCCTCTCCGGAGGATGGAACTTCTGGGTTAGTGCTTCCTTTAACACCTATCATCTTAACAGGTACCATGATTACATTAGTGTTCTCTGTTTCATCATTCATTGCAGATAGGTCCTGTTCATCTGACTCATCTCCAATTTCCAGGGAGGTTACCTGTGTGGTGTCCGTCTCACTGTTGTAGTTGTGTGTATTGGGAGAAATGACAAACTCATCCCCATATTCAGGTGTAGCCATAGGTATCTGTAGTGGCAGACCAGTAGTTCCATATGTGCTAGCAGGGATGGCTAGCTACTCCACAGCTGGTGTGTGTGATGGCATTCTGGTATCACCAGAATTGTTTGCAGTGAGGTGGGGTTCTTGCACACTTTGCAGAGGTTCAGTCTCAGATCTGGCTGTGGTAGACTGGATGGCCCCATCCTCAGTTACCATTAAAGGACTGTTATCAGGTTTACCTCGAAGGTTGTTTGGGTTCTGACTGCAGTCCTTGTGGGAAACTGTAACCCCAACTTCTTTACAGTTAATACACTTAAATTTTTGGCTGTCAGGGCCTACTGTGCATACTCCAGTGGAATGTTTCCCAGCACACTTACCACACCAAGAATGTAGTATTCCACAGTCTACTGCAACATGGCCATAGTGCTGGCATTTGTAACACCTACGTTTAGGGGGTAGGTACACTTCGATGTTTAGGAAATGTAAGCCATGCACCCAGATATTCCGGGGGAGGGGCACAGGACCCACCCAACTGGCAATAATTTGGGATTTTCCTTTAAGTCGTTTAGGCTTGATGATATGCTCACTTAGAGTCAGATGGGATGGGTTCATGCAGAGAGGGTATCCAAAGATTATGATACTGACCCATTTTTTAAAGTGGTGAGTGTCTGATTGAGGTCGGAGCAGCTTAATATCCCCATAAGGTGTACTAAGTAGATCATTGATCAGCTCTTTATTCTGTTCCACAAACACAAAGTTGTGTGTGTTTTTCCTAAATTGGATCCTTGAGTTAGGATGCTTGTTTACAGCTTCCATTAGCCATGCACACTTAGCAGGCAGCGGGGTGTTGTCAGGGAAGTTCAGCTTAACACATTCTTCCTTTGAAGAAAGACTTCTTGCAGCCTCTGTGCACCAAGGACGTTTAGTATCACACTGTGTACGAGTCAAGTGAGTCTTACTACGTCGACGCTCTAGCCCTTTCTCACTTTTTCTCTTTTGTTTACTTTTAAAGGTCTGGAAGCTATCATCATTTCCATCACCTGCAGAAATAGTTTCCTCTATGACAGTTGCCAGTGATGATATCTGGTGTAAGACTCACAACACAAGAATTCCTCGCTTATCTTTCCCTTATAGCTTATGCAAGAGCAAATATTCACTACAAAGTCAGAAGTCCAAAATAGATCACAAGACACAAGTGCTCAAGTTCAATGAACACCTCCAACCATACTCAACCCAGACCACCACCACTCAATACGACACACACACCACCAAAAACACAATCAGAGACCTCTTGTATGTGTGTTAATAATATGGTACATATAATGATATAATGGATGGTACAGGCGAGGTCTTACACCATATCACAAATTACAAAGATGAACAGAGAGAGAGAGAGAGAGAGAAAGTAAGTAATATTGAGCATAAAATTAGAATTCTGACATACATCACATTAAACATGAGGTTCAAATGATAACTTCCACTTGAGATAGTTCAGGCTACTGCCACCTAATGTACGCCACTGAAATAATAATATAGCAGACATCACAATGAACGCTGGAGACAACCTCTTACCCCATCCATAGATTGTAAACAGAATTACTAAAAAAAAAAAAAAAATAAAAAAAAAAAAAAAAACTAAAAAAAAAAAAAAAAAAAAAAAAAACTAGGTAATGTTACAATGACAATGAGATAAATCACTCTGGTTGACTTCCTTGATCCATCCTGAGTAACTCACACATTACTATGTTATACATGTATGCAAGCATAAGTGTGCAGCTGTAGATAGATGAACCAGTACCTAAACAATCTCACTTACACACGCGTTACTGTGTATGACAAGTGTTACCAAGTACACCAAGTGTACACTTTATCACTTAGAATACACTTTTGTTGATGTAAATATAGGTGAGAGTGGTACACCGCTGGTCGTAATAAACACACTCAACTTCTCAAGGTCACACACTAGGCCTAGCTTCTGGAGAGGTACCAGCGTTTTAATGTGTTTATTATGTGTCAGTGCGTGTCTGCAGTCATTAAATTGGTGTATCAGAAGTTAAACACTACAATCCAGTTGATCAAATAGTCTAAAACAATTTACACAATGTATAACTAGAAGTATAATGATTGCAAATTGTTACTATTACAATTTTAACTAGGCGCTAGACCCACTAGATGAGATGGCAAGGAACATAGACGTTAACAGGCTGACTCTTGCTTAACACAGTTGAAAGGTAACCGAATTACTCAAGTAAGAAAGTATTCATGAAACAGAACATTATGCAGCAGTAAGCTTGTTCACAGTAAAAATACAAAGCATAAGTTACACTCTCAACCACAGATGAACACTGCAATTTGAAATATTACTGGGAATTTAGCAGTAAAGTTTCAGTCTGAACGAGAAAATGTATTAGAAAACACAACAATGACACTAGGACAAGCAATTTAATTATGTAACCGCATTTAATAGTTCAGTTACACTGAGCAGAGCATGTATTACACTGATTTATCAAATGTAAGGAGTCACTACACTCAAGTACACTCTGAGCCTTTTAAAGTCTTAATACAGGCTTACAAATGACAATTAACTGTTGGGGAAAGCAGCACTTAACACTTCTAGCACACATATGACAGATGAATGTTCACTGTGTACAAGCCAATCACCACAAGCTTACTATGTTTATAAGTGAACCTCTGGCATGTCCCACTCAAAATGTCAGCACTGCAATGCTCGTCAAATTGTTCTCAAGCCACTACAGGAAACACTGGTATGCCAGCAGCACTGCAGAACGTATACACAGACATGCTGGGCCCTAGGACAGCTATAACTGCAGGCTGCCTTAGCTTGTTCTGGCTAGCTTTTAGTGCTGCCCTCAAGCTTGCTTGACTGTGCTCGCCAAGCCCGCGCCAACCACCCGGACACCTGCTTGCAGCAGGCAGGCAGGCACACAGGAGACACTCGCAAGATGAGCGGAGTGCGGCACAGAGGACACGGGCACTCAAGCACCCATGTGGTCTGGAAAAAAAAAATAGCCTCTAGACCACAAGCAAATAGAGGCGAACGGCTGAGTTCCAAATCGAGGAAGGAGAAGGGACAAGGAAGGGATATTCACCTCGCTAGACACAGGCAATATGGGTGTAGTGGCCTGTAGGTCGCAGTGCAATTTTCAAGGTCATTCACTGGGCCCACAGTCGTCTCGAGAGTTACCAACCCTGTACTACTTGTTAACTCCAAACCCGCAGCACTTAACACATCTAGCACACGTGTCTTGGAATGACACAAATTTTCACTACATAAGAACTAGTTCTCACAACACCGAAGGTACGGCCAGAACACTGTAGAACGTTCACAAAGGCATTCTGGGATTCAGAACAGATGTAGCCTTGGCCTTCACTGGCTGGCTTTGAGCACTGTTTGGCCTGGATCAGCTAAACTCGCCCTTATCCTATATGTAGATAATGGCGACAAGTTAAGGGATACTGGTGAATAGGAAAGTCAAGGAAGGGACATTCACCTCACTAGACACACGCAATATGGGTGTAAGTGGCATGCGGGTCTTAGAGTGCCATTTTCAAGGTCACCCAGCAGGCCAGACATTCCTCACTCATTTTAAGCCTACGTAGGTACTGATGGTAGCACAATGTCCTAAGTCAGCGTAATCCACTCATGCAAATAGTTACAACAAATCTGCAGCACTTGCGGAACTCACATATTCGAGTACCAGCGGGGCAGCAAAATACACCTCTACACTGCACGTCGTTGACAGAGCAGTCTCGGCTGAGTGGTTGAGGGGAGTAGACGTGTGCTGGGGATCTGGGCCTACTAATTCACAGGCCTACCCATTTCTCCCAACTGATAAGTCATCATTAAAACTCCTACTGTTGGAAGACAGCTTCAGTGTTGTGAGAACTCTTATGTGCGAGCTGTGACTAAGGATATACCTGGTCAAACACTGGAAATAGTTTTCCTTTTTGCAAAGGCCCTCACAGGCCTCTGCTTCCCCTCTGCCTTTCATTTGACCTCAGCCTTTCGCCTCTATCAACATGGAGTGTAGTGGCGAATTTTGCTAGTCTACTGCTACTCGTGCCACTCAAAATGCTCACAACTCATCGCTTTACCAACCTGAGGAATAACGACGAGTGTGCAGTCCTATGTGAGTTGGTAACCCAGGTGTCCACACACTGAAAATTCGTCTTTCACTCCAAGACACGTGTGCTAGAAGTTCTGCAAGTTTGGAGTAAAAATCTCTACGAGTATTGCAGTGTGTGGTAACTCTTGAGAAGTCTGCCTCAGCCTGTGACCTTGAGCGAGGCACTGCATCACCTGCCTGAGACTTTCGCCCATATTGACTATGTGAAGAGAGGCGAATGTGCGTGCTCAGTTGCCCCTGCTGTTCTCCTGTGTCCCCAGCTCTCCTCCTTTAAACTCAGCCGTTCGCCTCTATCAACGACGTGCAGTGTAGAGGTGTATTTTGCTGCCCCGCTGGTACTCGAATATGTGAGTTCCGCAAGTGCTGCAGATTTGTTGTAACTATTTGCATGAGTGGATTACGCTGACTTAGGACATTGTGCTACCATCAGTACCTACGTAGGCTTAAAATGAGTGAGGAATGTCTGGCCTGCTGGGTGACCTTGAAAATGGCACTATAAGACCCGCATGCCACTTACACCCATACTGCGTGTGTCTAGTGAGGTGAATGTCCCTTCCTCGACTTTCCTATTCACCGGTATCCCTTAACTCGTCGCCATTATCTACATATGGGATAAGGGCGAGTTTAGCTGATCCAGGCCAAACAGCGCTCCAAGCCAGCCAGTGAAGGCCAAGGCTACATCTGTTCTGAATCCCAGAATGCCTTTGTGAACGTTCTACAGTGTTCCGGTCGTACCATTAACAAGTAGTACAGGGTTGGTAACTCTCGAGACGACTGTGGGCCCAGTGAATGACCTTGAAAATTGCACTGCGACCTGCAGGCCACTACACCCATATTGTCCCTTCTCCTTCCTCGATTTGGAACTCAGCCGTTCGCCTCTATTTGCTTGTGGTCTAGAGGCGGTTTTAGCCAGACCACATGGGTGCTTGAGTGCCTGTGTCCTCTGTGCCGCACTCCGCTCATCTTGCGAGTGTCCCCTGTGTGCCTGCCTGCCTGCTGCAAGCAGGTGTCCGGGTGGTTGGCGCGGGCTTGGCGAGCACAGTCAAGCAAGCTTGAGGGTGGCACTAGAAGCTAGCCAGAACGGGCTAAGGCAGCCTGCAGTTATCTGTCCTAGGGCCCAGCATGTCTGTATACGTTCTGCAGTGCTGCTGGCATACCAGTGTTTCCTGTAGTGGCTTGAGAACAATTTGACGAGCATTGCAGTGCTGACATTTTGAGTGGGACATGCCAGAGGTTCACTTATAAACATAGTAAGCTTGTGGTGATTGGCTTGTACACAGTGAACATTCATCTGTCATACGTGTGCTAGAAGTGTTAAGTGCTGCTTTCCCCAACAGTTAATTGTCATTTGTAAGCCTGTATTAAGACTTTAAAAGGCTCAGAGTGTACTTCAGTGTAGTGACTCCTTGCATTTGATAAATCAGTGTAATACATGCTCTGCTCAGTGTAACTGAACTATTAAATACGGTTACATAGTTAAGTTGCTTGTCCTAGTGTCATTGTTGTGTTTTCTAATACATTTTCTCGTTCAGACTGAAACTTTACTGCTAAATTCCCAGTAATATTTCAAATTGCAGTGTTCATCTGTGGTGTGAGTGTGTAACTTATGCTTTGTATTTTTACTGTGAACAAGCTTACTGCTGCATAATGTTCAGCTTCATGAATATTTTCTCTCTTGAGTAATTCGGTTACCTTTCAACTGTGTTAAGCAAGAGTCAGCCTGTTAACATCTATGTTCCTTGCCATCTCATCTAGTGGGTCTGGCGCCTAGTTGAAATTGTAATAGTAACAATTTGCAATCATTATACTTCTAGTTATACATTGTGTAAATTGTTTTAGACTGTTTGATCAACTGGATTGTAGTGTTTAACTTCTGATACACCAATTTAATGACTGCAGACACGCACTGACACATAATAAACACATTAAAACGCTGGTAACTCCAGAAGCTGGGCCTAGTGTGTGACCTTGAGAAGTTCAGTGTGTTTATTACGACCAGCGGTGTACCACTCTCACCTATATTTACATCAACAAAAGTGTATTCTAAGTGATAAAGTATACACTTGGTGTACTTGGTAACACTTGTCATACATAGTAACGCGTGTGTAAGTGAGATTGTTTAGGTACTGGTTCATCTATCTACAGCTGCACACTTATGCTTGCATACATGTATAACATAGTAACGTGTGAGTTACCCAGGATGGAGGAAGGAAGTCGACCAGAGTAATTTATCTCATTGTCATTGTAACATTACCTAGTGTGATGTATGTCAGAATTCTAATTTTATGCTCAATATTACCTACTTTGTCTCTCTCTCTCTCTCTCTCTCTCTCTCTCTCTCTCTTTTCATCTTTGTAATTTGTGATAAGGTGTAAGACCTCGCCTGTTTACCTGGAGTTTACCTGGAGAGAGTTCCGGGGGTCGGCGCCCCCGCGGCTCGGTCTGTGACCAGGCCTCCTGTACCATCCATTATATCATTACATGTACCATATTATTACCACACATACAAGAGGTCTCTGAGTGTGTTTTTGGTGGGGTGTGTGTCGTATTGAGTGGTGGTGGTCTGGGTTGAGTATGGTTGGAGGTGTTCATTGAACTTGAGCACTTGTGTCTTGTGATCTATTTTGGACTTCTGACTTTGTAGTGAATATTTGCTCTTGCATAAGCTATAAGGGAAAGATAAGCGAGGAATTCTTGTGTTGTGAGTCTTACACCAGATATCATCACTGGCAAACATGGCAACTGTCATAGAGGAACCTATTTCTGCAGGTGATGGAAATGAAGATAGCTTCCAGACCTTTAAAAGTAAACAAAAGAGAAAAAGCGAGAAAGGGCTACAGCGTCGACGTAGTCAGACTCACTTGACTCGTACACAATGTGATACTAAACGTCCTTGGTGCACAGAGGCTGCAAGAAGTCTTTCTTCAAAGGAAGAATGTGTTAAGCTGAACTTCCCTGACAACACCCCGCTGCCTGCTAAGTGTGCATGGCTAATGGAAGCTGTAAACAAGCATCCTAACTCAAGGATCCAATTTAGGAAAAACACACACAACTTTGTGTTTGTGGAACAGAATAAAGAGCTGATTAATGATCTACTTAGTACACCTTATGGGGATATTAAGCTGCTCCGACCTCCATCAGACACTCACCACTTTAAAAAATGGGTCAGTATCATAATCTTTGGATACCCTCTCTGCATGGACCCATCCCATCTGACTCTAAGTGAGCATATCATCAAGCCTAAAAGACTTAAAGGAAAATCCCAAATTATTGCCAGTTGGGTAGGTCCTGTGCCCCTCCCCCGGAATATCTGGGTGCATGGTTTACGTTTCCTAAACATCGAAGTGTACCTACCCCCTAAACGTAGGTGTTACAAATGCCAGCACTATGGCCATGTTGCAGTAGACTGTGGAATACTACATTCTTGGTGTGGTAAGTGTGCTGGGAAACATTCCACTAGAGAATGCACAGTAGGCCCTGACAGCCGAAAATTTAAGTGTATTAACTGTAAAGAAGTTGGGGTTACAGTCTCCCACAAGGACTGCAGCCAGAACCCAAACAACCTTCGATGTAAACCTGATAACAGTCCTTTAATGGTAACTGAGGATGGGGCCATCCAGTCTACCACAGCCAGATCTGAGACTGAACCTCTGCAAAGTGTGCAAGAACCCCACCTCACTGCAAAGGATTCTGGTGATACCAGAATGCCATCACACACACCAGCTGTGGAGGAGCTAGCCATCCCTGCTAGCACATATGGAACTACTGGTCTGCCACTACAGATACCTATGGCTACACCTGAATATGGGGATGAGTTTGTCATTTCTCCCAATACACACAACTACAACAGTGAGACGGACACCACACAGGTAACCTCCCTGGAAATTGGAGATGAGTTAGATGCACAGGACCTACCTGCAATGAATGATGAAACAGAGAACACTAATGTAACCATGGTACCTGTTAAGGTGATAGGTGTTAAAGAAAGCACTAACCCAGAAGTGCCATCCTCCGGAGAGGCATTGGATTCGTTAGACCTTCCTCATATTATAACAACTTTCCAGAAAAAAATTGAGCATCTTGAACAGATCCTGACAAGTTTTATAAATATATGTAATCAGGATGATGCTCTTGAGAATGGTGATGATGTCCAAAGTGCAGCAATCTCCGTTCAGCTTCCAGCAATTTGTGAGAAAGAAGCCCATAACTCTTGCCTTCAAGACTTGCCTTATCACTGGCTGCCAAAATGCCGAAAAATGCTTAAAAATAAAGGTCCTGAAGATAAAGACGTACAAACTATGCTATTTGCTCTTAAGTATCTGCACACTGTAGTCAAAGCATAATAGTTTTACCATCTTATGAGCAAGAGATTGTAATAACTCACTACAATGGATACATTACAAATCTTTTCATGGAACATTGCTTCCATCAGGAAGCGGTTGCCTGACTTACATCATATTAGTGCAACCAAGAATATTGATATCATCTGTTTGCAGGAATGTAGATTGAAAGATGGAGCACCTCCACCAAACTTGCCTGGATATGCAGCTTATAACCTAAGGTCAACCAACTGTTGTGTGATGTATGTCAGAAAGAGCTTGCCACATTCACTCCTTTCCTTGCAGAGTCGAGTTAACATGCAGTATCATGGTGTCAAAGTATATGCAGGCGATTTTTCCATAAACATTTTTAATCTCTATGCCCCAGCGAACCAGCTTCGACCTGATGCTTTACCAGATCGCATCAATAGTGAACCTACCATCATTCTTGGAGATTTTAATGCCAGACATAAGAATATTGGTGGGTCTATAACAAACACCAATGGAACTAAACTAGTGAGATTGCTAAATGAGCATGATAATGTTCGAATTGTGGGCACTACTGAGCCTACTCACATATATGGTGGCATTCTAGATCTGTGTCTTGGATTTAATACATCATATACGATGCATGACTCTGTCATAGTTGATGATCTTCTATCTGATCACTTCCCAAGACTAACAACTGTCAATCTTGATCACATCTCCAGCAATCAAGGAGCTAAATACAGAAGGAGGAAACTTATTCTCAAACCAGAACACAGAGACAACTTTATTAACCACTTGGATCAATGGTATAAGAATTATGAGCCCATTGGCACACAAAAATTTAATGATGATTTAATTACCACTATTACCTGGATTAAATGGAGAGAGTTCCGGGGGTCAACGCCCCCGCGGCCCGGTCTGAGACCAGGCCTCCTGGTGGATCAGAGCCTGATCAACCAGGCTGTTGCTGCTGGCTGCACGCAAACCAACATACGAGCCACAGCCCGGCTGATCCGGAACTGACTTTAGGTGCTTGTCCAGTGCCAGCTTGAAGACTGCCAGGGGTCTGTTGGTAATCCCCCTTATGTGTGCTGAGAGGCCGTTGAACAGTCTCGGGCCCCTGACACTTATTGTATGGTCTCTTAACGTGCTAGTGACACCCCTGCTTTTCATTGGGGGGATGGTGCATCGTCTGCCAAGTCTTTTGCTTTCGTAATGAGTGATTTTCGTGTGCAAGTTCGGTACTAGTCCCTCTAGGATTTTCCAGGTGTATATAATCATGTATCTCTCCCTCCTGCGTTCCAGGGAATACAGGTTTAGGAACCTCAAGCGCTCCCAATAATTGAGGTGTTTTATCTCCGTTACGCGCGCCATGAAAGTTCTCTGTACATTTTCTAGGTCGGCAATTTCACCTGCCTTGCGTGTTCTCACAGATCAAGTGGGCAGGAATAGGAAACAAAAACCCTCCACTATAAATAACAATAAAAACCAATGTAAATACTATAATGATCCACAGCTGCGCAATCTAACACATGCAGCTAGGAGGATTGGTAAAGCATACCGTGAATGTAGAACCCCAGACCTGCTCAGAACGTTCCAAGCTGCACTAACAAATGCAAGGAATAGAAAGGAAGAACTTAGGCAACAGGAATGGGAACAGTTTGTTAGTGGATTAAATAGGTCCACCCCTTTGAGTTTGGCTTGGAAAGGTATAAATAAAATAACCAGGAAAAAGACTGGCAATGTTGCTCATCCCTTTCCTCTTGAAAAAGCAAATGACCTCATAAATGACTGGTCCAAAACATCCAGGCATGAAAGCCTTCCATCTCATATTAGAAAAAATTTAGAGAGTACTTCTGAAGAAATGTTGAAACTGATTAATTTTATGAGCCAAAATATTGATGAGAGTGATTGCCTCTTTACCGAATATGAATTAGATAATGCATTAACCAAAGGTCGATCAACTGCTCCTGGAGAGGATGGTATAACCTATGATATTCTCAGAACTCTAAGGCACGTGCCTGATAACCCTTTGTTGGCACTGTATAATCTCAGTTACATTGAGGGCGTTCTTCCTACTTCCTGAACCAATAGTCTCATTGTGCCTATCCCTAAGCCCCAACAGCCTGATACATTTAGGCCGATCTCCTTAACTAGTTGTCTTTGTAAAACTTTTGAAAGAATGATGCTTAACAGACTGTACTACAGAATCAGACATCAACTTTCCCCCTACCTCTATGGATTCATGAAAGGTAAAAGTGTGCAGAACTGTATTTCCACCTTTCTCACTGCACACACCTCTACTAGTTTTACCACTTTTCTTGATCTAAAATCTGCATTTGATATTGCGAACAGAACCGTTATACTACATGAACTAGCCAAAATGAATATTGGTGGTAGCTTACTCTGCTGGATAATAGGATACCTGTCAAATAGAGTATCCTCTGTCCTTTACCAAGGCTTCAGAAGTGATTCTAAAGAAATGTCTTTAGGTACACCGCAGGGAGGAGTTCTTAGTCCCATGCTATTTAATATTCTGATTAATGCTCTCCTAAATGCTCTACCTGCCTCACCTAAACATATAGCTATAAGCTATGCTGATGATATCATGATCCATACAACAGGGCATAAGAAGATGAATACCATTCTTAATGAAGTTCAAGCAATTTGTAATCGACTAGGCCTCATAATATCTTCCTCTAAAACTAAGATATTAACAAGCAAACGACATCCCCCACCCATCTATTTGCAGGGTGAAATCATTAGCTACGTTAAAACTTACAGATATCTTGGTGTAGATGTACCCTTTAACAAATCCACTATACCACAACTAAACAAGAAATGTAAAGCTAGGCTAAATGCTCTCAAAGCTGTTGCTGGCTACAATCCCAACTATGGTGCAAATGTGAGAATCGTGAGAATGATGTACATAGCCTATGTTAGGTCCTTAATTGATTATGCTGCTCCCATGTTGATATTAGCTAGAGAAAGTTCTCTCCGACCCTTGGAGTTAATGCAAAATGAAGCTCTCAGGATTATTCTTGGCTGTCCCAGATCTACAAAAGTTCTTAACATGAGGAAGGAGCTTGGTATTTCTAGTATCAGTGATAGGATTGTTGAAATTAACACTGTACTCGGTATTAGAATGTTGAGAAACGAACCAGACACTGTCACAGTGAATCTTACCAAGTGTCTAGAGGTAAATACACACAGATCTAAATGGATTGTGAAAACGTGCAATTGCATTAAGTTTTATAACCTGCATGAACTGTATCACTGTAGGCAACAAGAGCATTTCACCCCTCCATGGAAGATGTGTTCATTTAATATCACATACTTACAAGTCCCTCCCAAGAAGCTCATTGCTAGTAATCCCTTCCTTAAATCTCTTGTTAGAGCAACTGCTCAAGAAGAAATTTCTCACCTAGCTGGTAGTAACAAGTTATCACAAGTTATATACACTGATGGATCTAAACAGGAGTCTTCTGGCAGGGCTGCATCTGCTCTTGTTGCCACCTCCCTAGTTAAGAACGATAATAAATTTGTTGAGTTAGGCATAAGAATTAACAACTGGGCGTCTACACTGCAAACTGAATTGTTTGCAATCCTAATGGCGCTAAAGCTAACCTATGACACTGAGCTTGACTCTATCATCATTACTGATTCTATGTCATCATTGAAGGCTCTTGGCTCATATAATGACTCCAACAACATGCTCATTGGGGAAGCCAGGTATAGATACTCAAAAATTAGGGACAAAGGAATTAATGTACAATTGCTATGGATCCCATCACACATTGGATTACTCCTTCATGATAAAGTTGATATGTTAGCCAAGAAGAGTATCGAGAAGGAGAATGTAGAATATAACTTTGGTATAACTGTGTGTAGCATTAGGAATAATATTAGGAGAGAAGTAAATAATGAAAATGATTGTTATAGGAATGCAGTTAGAAGCCTAAGTAGATCTATAACCCACTATGATAACATGAACGTAGATAAGTATGTTTATGGAGCAACTTGCAATGTGAACAGACTGACTGATGTTGTAGTGGCCAGGCTTAGGCTTGGTTACAAGTACTTCTGGCAGTTTGGGAGACACACAGATGATGATCAAACTAAATGTAAATTATGTGATCAGGCATATGGTCATTCTCTTGAACACTATGTGCTTAATTGTCCACTTATTGAGGAATACAGAGACAGACAGTATAATAACCTATGTGACATGTCAAGATATCTTATTAATGAAAATAAGATACCAGATATACTAGGCTTTGGGGGCCTAGTTCCTAGGCCTTTTGTGTATCCATATGCTCTCGCGCTACCGTTCAAAGGATGGATATGGGGTGCACAATAAACTAGCCACTTCGGTGGCAAAATCTAAAATCGTTGACAGAGGCGAACGGCTGAGTTTAAAGGCGGAGAGTTGTAGGTACAGGAGAACAGCAGGGGAAACTGAGCACGCACATTCGCCTTTATTCACATAGTCAGTATGGGCGAAAGTCACAGGCAGATGATGCAGTGCCTTGCTCAAGGTCACAGGCTGAGGCAGACTTCTCAAGAGTTACCAAACACTGCAATATTTGTACAGATTGTTACTCACTCCAACTTGCAAAACTTCTAGCACACCTGTCTTGGAGTGAAAGACGAATTTTCAGTGTGTGGACACCTGGGTTACCAACTCACGTAGGACTGCACACTCGTCGTTATTCCTCAGGATGGTAA
This sequence comes from Cherax quadricarinatus, assembly GCF_038502225.1. Classification (NCBI taxonomy): domain Eukaryota; kingdom Metazoa; phylum Arthropoda; class Malacostraca; order Decapoda; family Parastacidae; genus Cherax; species Cherax quadricarinatus. The sequence goes on from NC_091390.1 coordinate 7,025,461, forward strand.
AGCGATGAGTTGTGAGCATTTTGAGAGGCACGAGCAGCAGTGGACTAGCAAAATTCGCCTCTACACTGTATGTTGATAGAGGCGAAAGGCTGAGGTCAAATGAAAGGCAGAGGGGGAGCAGAGGCCTCTGAGGGCCTTTGCAAAAAGGAAGACTATTTCCAGTGTTTCACTAGGTATATCCTTAGTCACAGCTCGCACATAAGAGTTCTCACAACACTGAAGCTGTCTTCCAACAGTAGGAGTTTTAATGATGACTTATCAGTCGGGAGAAATGGGTAGGCCTGCGAATTAGTAGGTCCAGATCCCCAGCACATGTCTACTCCCCTCAACCACTCAGCCGAGACTGTCAATTACTCAGATATGGTAAACACGAGGAAATTAAATCTTCATCAGAGTACAAAACAAATTCTGGCTACAAAATAGAGCGAAACACCAACGTCAAAGACCTGGGAGCGATCATGTCGGAGGATCTCACCTTTAAGGACCATAACATTGTATCGATCGCATCTGCTAGAAAAATGACAGGATGGATAATGAGAACCTTCAAAACTAGGGCTGCCAAGCCCATGATGACACTCTTCAGGTCACTTGTTCTATCTAGGCTGGAATATTGCTGCACACTAACAGCACCTTTCAAGGCAGGTGAAATTGCTGACCTAGAAAATGTACAGAGAACCTTCACGGCGCACATAACGGAGATAAAACACCTCAATTACTGGGAGCGCTTCAGGTTCCTAAACCTGTATTCCCTGGAATGCAGGCGGGAGAGATACATGATTATATACACCTGGAAAATCCTAGAGGGACTAGTACCGAACTTGCACACGAAAATCACTCACTACGAAAACAAAAGACTTGGCAGACGATGCAACATCCCCCCAATGAAAAGCAGGGGTGTCACTAGCACGTTAAGAGACCATACAATTAGTGTCAGGGGCCCGAGACTGTTCAACTGCCTCCCAGCATACATAAGGGGGATTGCCAACAGACGCCTGGCAGTCTTCAAGCTGGCACTGGACAAGCACCTAAAGTTGGTTCCTGATCAGCCGGGCTGTGGCTCGTATGTTGGTTTGCGTGCAGCCAGCAGTAACAGCCTGGTTGATCAGGCTCTGATCCACCAGGAGGCCTGGTCACAGACCGGGCCGCGGGGGCGTTGACCCCCGGAACTCTCTACAGGTACACTCCAGCTAACCTCCCCTGGTTTGTATCATTCCATAGTATATACACCATGCATCCTACACACACTAACCTCCCCTCAGGGAAGGTATGCCAACTGCCAAGTATATTTTACATAAGTACACACAATAATTAAGCATAGTCATGCACGTGTTCACCGAACATCTGCATTACTAAGGTGAACAACTACAAACACTGACATTATATGTACACATTCTACACAGCTCACAGTAACAGTGTACTTTTACAAAAAGTAAACGAAAATATGGAATTTCATGAACATAGCGACAACAAAGGCCACTCACAGCACAATATATCCATGCTATGTTCAACAATCAAACAAAACCATGCTGTGAAATGTGACAAAATATGTACTGGTACTAGATGCTGCTCCACAAGACGGGCATCCAAAGTGCAAACGAAAGGAATTGATTACACTGAAATTCCATGCGTTTAACAATAGTAAATATTTGTCCAGTTCACACATAATGATAAAGTTATCTCAATACTTAAGATTACAGTGATCCCCGTAAAGCATTAAGCTGAACCAAAAGGAATTATTACACTGGACATAATGGACTAGTCCTTTATTCAGAGAATTATTATATATACACATACACACCAACCATACCAACACCTCAACAATACCTCGTGGGCATCTATCTGTCCCACACCATTGAACATACAATGAACACTAATCAATCCCACTGACACAGCTAACAAGATAAACGACTTCTTCTCAACCATAGGATCTAATCTCGCCAATAAAATCCCACATACCAATGCCCATGCCGGGGACTACCTAGATGGGAATTTCCCAAATTCCTTCTATCTTGCACCAACTGAGCCCTCGGAAGTCACCGATATTATAAAGTCACTTAAAAACAACTCAGGGAATCTGTCTAATGTCCCACCATTACTGTACAAGCGAGCGGCCCATGTCCTTTCGCATGCTATTTCATTACTTTTTAACAAGTCACTAGAAACTAGCACCTTCCCGAAACTACTCAAGATGGCAAGGGTTACACCAATACATAAAGGTGGTGAACCTACAGACTTAAACAACTATAGGCCAATATCAAACTTACCACTGCTATCCAAAATCTTTGAGAAACTCGTGCACAGGAGACTATATTCAATTTGGATTCAGGAAAAATAAAAGCACTAATGATGCAATCATAAAAATGCTAGATCTGCTTTACACAGCATTGGAAAATAAGGAATATCCACTAGGAATTTTTATTGACCTAAGAAAAGTTTTTGACACAGTAGACCACGACATCCTACTCCACAAACTTGACCATTATGGTATAAGAGGCCATGCGCTTGCTTATTTCAAATCTTACGTTAATAATAGGTATCAGTATGTTACCATTAAAGACACAGCATCAACAACACGGCCACTTGATACTGGAGTTCCGCAGGGAAGTGTCCTTGGTCCCCTGCTCTTCCTCATATACATCAATGATCTTCCAAACGTATCCCAACACCTGAAACCCATTCTCTTTGCTGACGACACGACTTATGTCATCTCTCACCCTAATCTTGCCACCCTCAACACCATTGTTAACGAGGAGCTGATCAAAATATCGACTTGGATGACAGCCAATAAACTTACGCTTAACACTGACAAAACCTACTATATTATGTTTGGTAGCAGAGCAGGAGATGCACAAATCAACATTAAGATCGACAACACTCTAATTACCATACATAATGAGGGCAAATTCCTAGGCCTATACCTTGACAACAACCTGAATTTCAGCACCCATATCCAACACATAACCAAAAAAGTATCCAAAACAGTTGGGATCCTCTCCAAGATATGATACTACGTGCCGCAAACTGCCCTTCTCACACTATACCATTCACTTATATATCCATACCTCACCTATGCTATTTGTGCTTGGGGATCAACTGCAGCAACACACCTAAAGCCAATAATAACCCAACAAAAAGCTGCAGTAAGAATATTCGCTAAATCCCATCCCTGGCAACACACCCCCCCACTCTTCATAGATCTAAACTTACTCCCTGTTCAGTACATCCACACTTACTACTGTGCAATCTACATCTACAGGACCTTAAACTCCAATATCAACCTTGACCTAAAACGCTTTCTTGATAGTTGTGACAGAACCCACAGGCATAACACCAGACACAAACATCTCTACGACATTCCCCGTGTCGACTAAACCTTTACAAAAATTCAATGTATGTCAAAGGCCCTAAAATCTGGAACACCCTACCTGAGAACTCTACAACTGCAGACACATTCATCACCTTCAAAACTACCATTAGAAAACATCTTATCTCCCTGATGCACCCCATCAACTAACGACACGAATACCACCTGGTGGTTCACACTTGCACTCACTCACCCATTTGACCATAAACAGAAATATTAATCTCAATCTTAAAATAATGAATCCTATGATACTCCAATACTGAAACTATGTACTGTGCCAAAACAAAAGCATTCACATTGCTAAACTCACAAACTAGTATTTAGTCACTTAGCCATAATACCAACTTACCTCATAATTTGTAATATTTTAAAATAAAGAATTAAACTAAGTCTGCCCGAAATGCCTAGCCATGCTAGGCGTTCTAGTGGTACACTCTGTAATCATTATTTAACTACATGTAAACCACACAACAACCAAATTCTGTAAATTCAACATTGTAATCTTTATAGAGAATAAACTTTGAATGTAAAATAGCAATACACAAACATATAACATGTGGCACGGTGTTTGAAACACCAAATTTCACACATGAAACTACACAACAGTGAGGTGCTTAACAGAACATACAATATAATGCTAAAGAGTCACTCCGTACTCGCACACTGTTTAATGTCACACTGTACATTCCATACAACACAGTGTTCTTAAAGTCATCAATACACCGTCAGGTTTGCAGCTACTACTGTTTGATGTCACTCTGTACATTCCATACAATACAGTGTTCTTAAAGTCAGTAATACACTGTCAGGTTTACAGTTACTACTGTTTAATGTGATACTGTACATTCCATAAATCCCTCAACCCAAAATCCCGATAACCCTCCGAAAATTCTTTCTCCCATTTCCCGCATAAACTCCCTACTACGGCACTTAGACCTGTAAAAAGTTGCTGTCAATGCTTCCCCAAACACAGCCACAACCCTCTCCACCCATAGGAAATCCTTACCTCCCCCTACGAGGACCGTTGTATCATCTACGTAACCCACAATTCCAGGACACCTGTCGCTTTCCTTACCCTCCATACCCTCCTCCACAACCACCGAACTGCTGATAAAACAGATCCTGAAAACAAACGAACAATAACTGCAATAGCAAACAACCCTGTCGCAATCCTCAACCCATCTGAACTTTCGACCCCTCCCTCCCAATAACCTGCACACACATACACACCCCCATCATACAAGGTCCATGCCCAAGACACAATTTCCTCCTCAAACCCCTGCCATCTCATGAACTGCCGCAATGCATCCCTTTAGATACTATCATATGTTACCTGCCAATCTAGTGCTAACATTCCTCCACCACACGACTCCTGCCACTTCTCTATAAAGCCCCATATCTACCCGTGTCCCTCATACATAGACCTACCTGGTACCCTGTATTGTCCCCTGTTCATGACCTTATTAATCACCTTTCTCAATTGATTCCCTAAAATTCTTGCAAATAACTTATAATCACCGCACATAAGCGATATAGCCCTACAAACCTGCATTATAGACTGTTGGGCCCCATTTAGCACCAACACCACGACCGCTGTCCATTGCAATTCCCCCATCACCCCATCCCTCTTTAAAACATTAAACAACCTTACCATAAACTCCTCCCAATTGGAGACAGAAATCTCTCGGCAGACCAACTATTACCTGGAGAGAGTTTCGGGGGTCAACGCCCCCGCGGCCCGGTCTGTGACCAGGCCTCCTGGTGGATCAGCGCCTGATCAACCAGGCTGTTGCTGCTGGCTGCACGCAAACCAACGTACGAGCCACAGCCCGGCTGATCAGGAACTGACTTTAGGTGCTTGTCCAGTGCCAGCTTGAAGACTGCCAGGGGTCTGTTGGTAATGCCTGGTACTTTACCAGAGCTCATACCCAACAATGCTTCCCAAATCTCACACTCCAAAATAGGGCCCCTAAACACCTCCCTGTCCTCCCTCTCGAGTATACACTGCATCGACCCCCCCCCATTTCCCGTAACACCGCTTCACTTGTACCCACGCTCACCATATACAACCTGAACCATGCATTGATGTATCCACCCATACCGTCCATAGTGACCAAAACCTGACCCTCACGATACCCCTCCATCCCTACTTGCACATTCAACCCCATCATTTCTGTGGCCACTCTACTCTGTCTCTGCCCCCCTCAAAACACAAGCCAATGGCTGGTCCTCCCAGAGCACCTCCTCCATACCTCCCAACACTCACACACCATCAAAACAGTCATTTTGAAAAACCCGAATACGGTCCTTTAATACCTCAATTCCTGCCACAGCATAGCACCCACCTTTGCCCTCATAGCAAGCTGCCCTTCAAGATACCCAGTGAGCCCATACACCGATTGATTATTCTCCCGCCCACGTCGAACCAATTCCCTATCCCTAGGTGCACCTTCCCACAAACTCGCCCACAATTTCACAAACGATTGCCTTCCATCCTCCCCTTTTAGCAACCATACATTCAATTTCCAATAACTTCTGCACCGTCTAGGCAATCCCTCCCACCCTAAATCCACCAAGACACCCTGATGATTGGAGAAAGCCACATCCGGTTTTTACTTATTTTCTCTCGGTTTTTACTTATTTTCTCTCGGTTTTTTTATTTTCTCTCGGTTTTTACACAGGAAGACACTAACAATATTCCAGTAATTAATTTTTAAAGTGGGCCAGAAGAAGATAAATTTTGTAACATCACAGTCACTAGTGAAATGGTTGTGAAGCAGAGAGACAAACTGAAGCAAAATAAGTCACCGGGTCCTGATGAGGTTTTTTCAAGGTTTCTTAAGGAATGCAAAATGGAACTCTGTGAACCATTAATAAATAGTTTTCCTTTTTGAAAAGGCCCTCACAGGCCTCTGCTTCCCCTCTGCTTTTCATTTTACCTCAGCCTTTCGCCTCTTTCAACATACAGTGTAGAGGCGAATTTTGCTAGTCCACTGACTTTGTCAATGGTCCAAGTCGGACCGAAACGTAGTCGTAAGCTTCTCTCTTTTATGTGCGGGTTATTTGTGTATCATCCCTTTACCAACCTGAGGAATAACGACGAGTGTGCAGTCCTAAGTGAGTTGGTAACCCAGGTGTGCACACACACTGAAAATTCGTCTTTCACTCCAAGACACGTGTGCTAGAAGTTCTACAAGTTTGGAGTGAGTAACTATTTTTATGAGTATTGCAGTGCTTGGTAACTCTTGAGAAGTCTGCATCAATCAGTGACCTTGAGTGAGGCACTGCATCACCTGCCTGCGACTTTCGCCCATATTGACTATGTGAAAAGAGGCGAATGTGCGTGCTCAGTTACCCCTGCTCTTTTCCTGTATCCCCAACTCTCCGCCTTTAAACTCAGCCGTTCGCCTCTATCAATGTGCAGTGTAGAGGCGTATTTTTCTGCTCTGCTGGTACTCGAATATCTGAGTTCCACACAGCTAGTCACCTCTGCCTACCTGAGAAATACGGACGAATCTCCTATCCTGCGTGAGTTGGTGATCCAGACCAGACTTTGCCGCTTGTACAAAATGTGTTATATCTCTAACTGAGGAAGATGATCTTTTATTCTTCTATGCAATGAGTGTTTCTGGGAGGAATGCTGCATAGTTGGAACACAACAAGAGTAGTTAAGAACAATTTAACGAGCATTGCAGTACCTTTTGGAGACGACTTTTTAACTGTAACATGCCAGAGGTTCATCTATAAACATATTAAGTTTGTGCTGATTTGTTTGTCCACAGAGTGAAAATTTGTCTGTCATTCCAAGACACGTGTGCTAGATATGTTAAGTGCTGCGGGTTTGTAGTAATTAATGAGTAGTAGAGTGTTGGTAACTCTCGAGACGACTCTGGGCCCAGTGAATAACCTTGAAAATGGCACTGCGACCCGCAGGCCACTACACCCATATTGCCTGTGTCTAGCGAACTCTTATGTGTGAACTGTGACTAGTGATATACCTAGTGAAACACAAACATGTTGATTTGAAGTGGCTGTAGGAGGCCTACCTTCACTCCGCCTCTCCTGCCTCCCCTCCTTCCTTGATTTGGAACTCAGCCATTCGCCTCTATTTACTTATGGTCTAGAGGCGGTTTTTGCCAGACCACATATGTGCTTGAGTACCCGTGTCAGTCCTCTGTGCCGCACTCCACTCATCTTACGAATGTGTCTCCTGTGTGCCTACCTGCCTGCTACAAGCAAATATCCAAGTGGTTGACACGGGCTTAGCAAGCACATTCAAGCAGGCTTGAAAGCAGCACTCAAAGCTAGCCAGAACAAGCTAAGGTAGCCTGCAGTTACAGCTGTCTTGACCCCCGAGCATGTCTGCATACATGTTCTACAGTGCTGCTGGCATACCAGTGTTTCCTGTAGTGGCTCAGTTAAGAACAATTTAACGAGCATTGCAGTACTGACTATTTAAGTGGGACATGCCAGAGGTTCACCTATAAACATAGTAAGTTTGTTGTGATTGGCTTGTACACAGTGAACATTCATCTGTCACACGTGTGCTAGAAGTGTTAAGTGCTGCTTTTCCCAACAGTTAATTGCCATTTGTAAGCCTGTATTAAGACTTTAAAAGGCTCAGAGTGTACTTCAGTGTAGTGACTCCTTACATTTGATAACTCAGTGTAATACATGCTCTGCTCAGTGTAACTGAACTATTAAATACGGTTACATAATTAAGTTGCTTGTCCCAGTGTCATTGTTGTGTTTTCTAATACATTTTCTCGTTCAGACTGAAACTTTACTGCTAAATTCCCAGTAATATTTCAAATTGCAGTGTTCATCTGTGATGTGAGTGTCTAACTTATGCTTTGTATTTTTACTGTGAACAAGCTTACTGCTGCATAATGTTCAGTTTCATGAATACTTTCTTACTTGAGTAATTCGGTTACCTTTCAACTGTGTTAAGCAAGAGTCAGCCTGTTAACATCTATGTTCCTTGCCATCTCATCTAGTTGGTCTAGCGCCTAGTTAAAATTGTAATAGTAACAATTTGCAATCATTATACTTCTAGTTATACATTGTGTAAATTGTTTTAGACTATTTGATCAACCGGATTGTAGTGTTTAACTTCTGATACACCAATTTAATGACTGCAGACTCACACTGACACATAATAAACATATAAAACTAAAACACTGGTAACTCTCCAGAAGCTGGGCCTAGTGTGTGACCTTGAGAAGTTGAGTGTGTTTATTACGACCAGCGGTGTACCACTCTCACCTATATTTACATCAACAAAAGTGTATTCTAAGTGATAAAGTGTACACTTGGTGTACTTGGTAACACTTGTCATTCATAGTAACGCGTGTGTAAGTGAGATTGTTTAGGTACTGGTTCATCTATCTACAGCTGCACACTTATGCTTGCATACATGTATAACATAGTAACGTGTGAGTTACCCAGGATGGACCAAGGAAGTCAACCAGAGTGATTTATCTCATTGTCATTGTAACATTACCTAGTTACCGTTTTTTTTTTTTTTTTTTTTTTTTTTTTTTTTTTTTTTTTTTTTTTTTTTTTTTTTATAAGTAATATTGTTTACAATCTATGGTTGGGGTAAGAGGTTGTCTTCAGCATTCATTGTGATGTCTGCTATATTATTATTTCAGTGAGGTACATTAGGTGGCAGTAGCCTGAACTAACTCAAGTGGAAGTTATCATTGAATTTGAACCTCTTGTTTAATGTGATATATGTCAGAATTCTAATTTTATGCTCAATATTACCTACTTTGTCTCTCTCTCTCTCTCTCTCTCTCTCTCTCTCTCTCTCTCTCTCTCTCTCTCTCTCTCTCTCTCTCTCTCTCTCTCTCTTTTCATCTTTGTAATTTGTGATAAGGTGTAAGACCTCGCCTGTACCATCCATTATATCATTATATGTACCATATTATTAACACACATACAAGAAGTCTCTGAATGTATTTTTAGTAAGGTGTGTATCGTATTAAGTAGTAGTAATCTGGGTTAAGTATAATTGGAAGTGTTCATTGAACTTGAACACTTGTGTCATATGATCTATTTTAGACTTCTGACTTTATAGTAAATATTTGCTCTTGCATAAGCTATAAGGGGAAGATAAGCGAGGAATTCTTGTGTTGTGAGTCTTACACGAGATATCATCACTGGCAAACATGGCAACTGTCATAGAGGAACCTATTTCTGCAGGTGATGGAAATGATGATAGCTTCCAGACCTTTAAAAGTAAACAAAAGAGAAAAAGTGAGAAAGGGCTAGAGCGTCGACGTAGTCAGACTCACTTGACTCGTACACAATGTGAAACTAAACGTCCTTGGTGCACAGAGGCTGCAAGAAGTCTTTCTTCAAAGGAAGAATGTGTTAAGCTGAACTTCCCTGACAACACCCCGCTGCCTGCTAAGTGTGCATGGCTAATGGAAGCTGTAAACAAGCATCCTAACTCAAGGATCCAATTTAGGAAAAACACACACAACTTTGTGTTTGTGGAACAGAATGAAGAACTGATCAATGATCTACTTAGTACACCTTATGGGGGTATTAAGCTGCTCCGACCTCCATCAGACACTCACCACTTTAAAAAATGGGTCAGTATCATAATCTTTGGATACCCTCTCTACATGGACCCATCCCATCTGACTCTCAGTGAGCATATCATCAAGCCTAAAAGACTTAAAGGAAAATCCCAAATTATTGCCAGTTGGGTGGGTCCTGTGCCCCTCCCCCGGAATATCTGGGTGCATGGTTTACGTTTCCTAAACATCGAAGTGTACCTACCCCCTAAACGTAGGTGTTACAAATGCCAGCACTATGGCCATGTTGCAGTAGACTGTGGAATACTACATTCTTGGTGTGGTAAGTGTGCTGGGAAACATTCCACTAGAGAATGCACAGTAGGCCTTGACAGCCAAAAATTTAAGTGTATTAACTGTAAAGAAGTTGGGGTTACAGTTTCCCACAAGGACTGCAGTCAGAACCCAAACAACCTTCGATGTAAACCTGATAACAGTCCTTTAATGGTAACTGAGGATGAGGCCATCCAGTCTACCACAGCCAGATCTGAGACTGAACCTCTGCAAAGTGTGCAAGAACCCCACCTCACTGCAAAGGATTCTGGTGATACCAGAATGCCATCACACACACCAGCTGTGGAGGAGCTAGCCATCCCTGCTAGCACATGTGGAACTACTGGTCTGCCACTACTGATACCTATGGCTACACCTGAATATGGGGATGAGTTTGTCATTTCTCCCAATACACACAACTACAACAGTCAGACGGACACCACACAGGTAACTCCCCTGGAAATTGGAGATGAGTCAGATGCACAGGACCTACCTGCAATGAATGATGAAACAGAGAACACTAATGTAACCATGGTACCTGTTAAGGTGATAGGTGTTAAAGAAAGCACTAACCCAGAAGTGCCATCCTCCGGAGAGGCATTGGATTCGCCTGACCTTCCTCATATTATAACAAATTTCCAGAAAAAAATTGAGCATCTTGAACAGATCCTGACAAGTTTAATAAATATATGTAATCAGGATGATGCTCTTGAGCATGGTGATGATGTCAAAAGTGCAGCAATCTCCGTTCAGCTTCCAGCAATTTGTAAGAAAGAAGCCCATAACTCTTGCCTTCAAGACTTGCCTTGGAACTGGCTGCCAATATGCCGAAAAATGCTTAAAAATAAAGGTCCTGAAGATAAAGACGTACAAACTATGCTATTTGCTCTTAAGTGCTGCACACTGTAGTCAAAACATAATAGTTTTACCATCTTATGAGCAAGAGATTGTAATAACTCACTACAATGGATACATTACAAATCTTTTCATGGAACATTGCTTCCATCAGGAAGCGGTTGCCTGACTTACATCATATTAGTGCAACCAAGAATATTGATGTCATCTGTTTGCAGGAATGTAGATTGAAAGATGGAGCACCTCCACCAAACTTGCCTGGATATGCAGCTTATAACCTAAGGTCAACCAACTGTTGTGTGATGTATGTCAGAAAGAACTTGCCACATTCACTCCTTTCCTTGCAGAGTCGAGTTAACATGCAGTATCATGGTGTCAAAGTATATGCAGGCGATTTTTCCATAAACATTTTTAATCTCTATGCCCCAGCGAACCAGCTTCGACCTGATGCTTTACCAGATCGCATCAATAGTGAACCTACCATCATTCTTGGAGATTTTAATGCCAGACATAAGAATATTGGTGGGTCTATAACAAACACCAATGGAACTAAACTAGTGAAATTGCTAAATGAGCATGATAATGTTCGAATTGTGGGCACTACTGAGCCTACTCACATATATGGTGGCATACTAGATCTGTGTCTTGGATTTAATACATCATATACGATGCATGACTCTGTCATAGTTGATGATCTTCTATCTGATCACTTCCCAAGACTAACAACTGTCAATCTTGATCACATCTCCAGCAATCAAGGAGCTAAATACAGAAGGAGGAAACTTATTCTCAAACCAGAACACAGAGACAACTTTATTAACCACTTGGATCAATGGTATAAGAATTACGAGCCCATTGGCACACAAAAATTTAATGATGATTTAATTACCACTATTGAGAGTGTTCTCACAGATCAAGTGGGCAGGAATAGGAAACAAAGACCCTCCACTATAAATAACAATAAAAACCAATGTAAATACTATAATGATCCACAGCTACGCAATCTAACACATGCAGCTAGGAGGATTGGTAAAGCATACCGTGAATGTAGAACCCCAGACCTGCTCAGAACGTTCCAAGCTGCACTAACAAATGCAAGGAATAGAAAGGAAGAACTTAGGCAACAGGAATGGGAACAGTTTGTTAGTGGATTAAATAGGTCCACCCCTTTAAGTTTGGCTTGGAAAGGTATAAATAAAATAACCAGGAAAAAGACTGGCAATGTTGCTCATCCCTTTCCTCTTGAAAAAGCAAATGACCTCATAAATGACTGGTCCAAAACATCCAGGCATGAAAACCTTCCATCTCATATTAGAAAAAATTTAGAGAGTACTTCTGAAGAAATGTTGAAACTGATTAATTTTATGAGCCAAAATATTGATGAGAGTGATTGCCTCTTTACCGAGTATGAATTAGATAATGCATTAACCAAAGGTCGATCAACTGCTCCTGGAGAGGATGGTATAACCTATGATATTCTCAGAACTCTAAGGCACGTGCCTGATAACCCTTTGTTGGCACTGTATAATCTCAGTTACATTGAGGGCGTTCTTCCTACTTCCTGGACCAATAGTCTCATTGTGCCTATCCCTAAGCCCCAACAGCCTGATACATTTAGGCCGATCTCCTTAACTAGTTGTCTTTGTAAAACTTTTGAAAGAATGATACTTAACAGACTGTACTACAGAATCAGACATCAACTTTCCCCCTACCTCTATGGGTTCATGAAAGGTAAAAGTGTGCAGAACTGTATTTCCACCTTTCTCACTGCACACACCTCTACTAGTTTTACCACTTTTCTTGATCTAAAATCTGCATTTGATATTGCGAACAGAACCGTTATACTACATGAACTAGCCAAAATGAATATTGGTGGTAGCTTACTCTGCTGGATAATAGGATACCTGTCAAATAGAGTATCCTCTGTCCTTTACCAAGGCTTCAGAAGTGATTCTAAAGAAATGTCTTTAGGTACACCGCAGGGAGGAGTTCTTAGTCCCATGCTATTTAATATTCTGATTAATGCTCTCCTAAATGCTCTACCTGCCTCACCTAAACATATAGCTATAAGCTATGCTGATGATATCATGATCCATACAACAGGGCATAAGAAGATGAATACCATTCTTAATGAAGTTCAAGCAATTTGTAATCGACTAGGCCTCATAATATCTTCCTCTAAAACAAAGATATTAACAAGCAAACGACATCCCCCACCCATCTATTTGCAGGGTGAAATCATTAGCTACGTTAAAACTTACAGATATCTTGGTGTAGATGTACCCTTTAACAAATCCACTATACCACAACTAAACAAGAAATGCAAAGCTAGGCTAAATGCTCTCAAAGCTGTTGCTGGCTACAATCCCAACTATGGTGCTAATGTGAGAATCGTGAGAATGATGTACATAGCCTATGTTAGGTCCTTAATTGATTATGCTGCTCCCATGTTGATATTAGCTAGAGAAAGTTCTCTCCGACCCTTGGAGTTAATGCAAAATGAAGCTCTCAGGATTATTCTTGGCTGTCCCAGATCTACAAAAGTTCTTAACATGAGGAAGGAGCTTGGTATTTCTAGTATCAGTGATAGGATTGTTGAGATTAACACTGTACTCGGTATTAGAATGTTGAGAAACGAACCAGACACTGTCACAGTGAATCTTACCAAGTGTCTAGAGGTAAATACACACAGATCTAAATGGATTGTGAAAACGTGCAATTGCATTAAGTTTTATAACCTGCATGAACTGTATCACTGTAGGCAACAAGAGCATTTCACCCCTCCGTGGAAGATGTGTTCATTTAATATCACATACCTACAAGTCCCTCCCAAGAAGCTCATTGCTAGTAATCCCTTCCTTAAATCTCTTGTTAGAGCAACTGCTCAAGAAGAAATTTCTCACCTAGCTGGTAGTAACAAGTTATCACAAGTTATATACACTGATGGATCTAAACAGGAGTCTTCTGGCAGGGCTGCATCTGCTCTTGTTGCCACCTCCCTAGTTAAGAACGATAATAAATTTGTTGAGTTAGGCATAAGAATTAACAACTGGGCGTCTACACTGCAAACTGAATTGTTTGCAATCCTAATGGCGCTAAAGCTAACCTATGACACTGAGCTTGACTCTATCATCATTACTGATTCTATGTCATCATTGAAGGCTCTTGGCTCATATAATGACTCCAACAACATGCTCATTGGGGAAGCCAGGTATAGATACTCAAAAATTAGGGACAAAGGAATTTTTTTTTATTTTATTTAAAAACATTGCAAAACAAGGTGGAAATTATATTAAAATGTACACAAAATGAGTTAAATCACAAATTCCCAATTCATCCTTACTAAAATGATTACAACAGACGAAAGTGTTCTGACACCCTAACACCACACACCATATACACCCAGTTATACCAGAGTTATATACCTGTGAAGGCAGAAACTTTTGACACAATTTCACCCCCCCCCCTCCCGCCAAATATAACCATCACCAACCTGATTGCATCTTAACTTAACATTAAAGGATACTTAGGAATTACACTATCATGAGTGATGCAGTAACATCTTCGACACAAAGATATTAATAACAATTAAATGGGATACATGTCATTACTTAACACAATGACACCTCAACCTGGTGAAAGAAAAAAACACAAAAGTTTAATTTTCTAAGAAGGTTGCAACAATGAATGTCAACTCCCATAGGCAACTTATGTGCAATTATCTTAGCATGTAAACCCTAGTCATTCAACATAGTATATAAATAAAACTTTATATTATGAAAAACATCACAGAATACAAAGGTATAAAGTATAAACCCCAGCCATGTAGCGGCTACACACAAAAAATTCCACATACTTCCCTAACACAGATAAAACAAAACAAAATTTTTGTGACAACTGCACCTAAACACAACTCACATTATATGACTTAAGACTGCTATGTACATAGATAACAACATAATAATATGACTTAAGACTGCTATGTACATAGATAACAACATAATAATATGACTTAAGACTGCTATGTACATAGATAACAACATAATAATATGACTTAAGACTGCTATGTACATAGATAACAACATAATAATATGACTTAAGACTGCTATGTACATAGATAACAACATAATAATATGACTTAAGACTGCTATGTACATAGATAACAACATAATAATATGACTTAAGACTGCTATGTACATAGATAACAACATAATAATATGACTTAAGACTGCTATGTACATAGATAACAACATAATAATATGACTTAAGACTGCTATGTACATAGATAACAACATAATAATATGACTTAAGACTGCTATGTACATAGATAACAACATAATAATATGACTTAAGACTGCTATGTACATAGATAACAACATAATAATATGACTTAAGACTGCTATGTATATAGATAACAACATAATAATATGACTTAAGACTGCTATGTACATAGATAACAACATAATAATATGACTTAAGACTGCTATGTACATAGATAACAACATAATAATATGACTTAAGACTGCTATGTACATAGATAACAACATAATAATATGACTTAAGACTGCTATGTACATAGATAACAACATAATAATAATTAAGACTGCTATGTACATAGATAACAACATAATAATAAATCTAATTTGAATGGATCACAGTTGATCAATCAGCCTTCACATATCAGGCATTAGAGAGTAATTCTCATAGTACAAGTCCAACATGCATGTAGTCCCATCTTGCTACATACAATAATATGCGTATTATCTACACATAATACTACAACACACTGGACAAGCAACTGTCCATCACTTCCAATCAATATGCTGCCCTACCCTCACTCTGCACAGTGATGTAGGCAACCCCCCCCCCTTGAATACCTTATCCATCATTCACTACTACCTTGAAGGAACACGAGTACTATATGAATAGTGTATAGTCCATGACACACAAAAAACTGGCCAGCTCCACAGGTGCTAGCATCCGTGGTCCATACATTATTCACTCACGCATCACTCATCCAACACACAAGCAAACATTTGTTGTCATCTATTACCAGGGAGGCGACCCTGTTTTCACCCATGACTTCCATACCCCAGCAACACTTTCCAATCGTACCCTCCCCTCCCTCGTATATTACAAGTCTAATAAAACCTGTAATGTAAGTTGCCTATATCCCTCTGAAAAATCCCTCTCCCACCTCCTCCCATAAATTTCCTTATTTCTACATACCGTTTTATAGAACGTTACCGCTAACACCCTCCTCTTCACCTCACTAACCTGTTTCCCCCTCAATCCCCACACTATATATATATATAATCTGCCATAATGTACCCCACAGCTCTGATTGCACTTTCCTCCCAACCCCCCCACGTGGAGACTTAATGCTCTCAATATAGAAATTCCTTGACCTACTATCCTATATATCACCCTATTTAACCACCCCTTGACACTCCTCAGTCCATCACAAAAATATACTACATGAAAAGCCGACTCCTCCCCACCACATATCCAGCACACCCCCCCCCCCCATCAACGACTCGTCTATCCTGTAGAACTACACCCGACGGTAAAATGCCATGCAGAAAACGATACATTACATCCCGAACATGAGGTTGCAACCTCATCCTACTCAACCTATTCCATATACTTCCACATGCATACATGGGGAAAATTCCTTCTACAGGTGCTACAACCCTCCCAGCTAACAATCTACACAACCTACCTATTTTGACCTTTGCCGGCTCTCGATCCCATGCCATAGCCCTCAAAACAGTTTCACACTCATGCAACTCAACTCCTGTATACATCTGTTGCAATCTGTTATGGATCCTGGCCAAACCCCCCCCCACCCACACTTTCCTCTCATCACCTCCCTTTTAATGAAGACACATTTGACCCTCCGCTTTAAGTCCATCAACCCCAGCCTCCCCTGACTTACAGGTAACATTACCACGTCTCTTTTAATCCAATCACAGCTCGAACCCCACAAGAATTTAAAAACCTTCCTAAGTATGTTCGTTATTGCTGGCCCAGTTAATGGGAACACGGCTGCCACGTGCCATACTTTGCTATACAGTAAGATATTAATAACAATGGCACGCTGCACAAGGGTCAAATGATAAGGTCGCAATGCACCCAAGCGTCCCTGAATCCTTTCTACCATCCTAATCGAGTTTTCCATGCGTGCCACAGTTAGATCGTCTGCATAAATAAGACCTCAAATTTTAACGAATTCACCTGCCTCCTCACAACTGCACTACCCCAATCAACCCTACCCACCCAAGCTCCTAACCCCATGACCATGGATTTATCTGAATTTACCCTCATACCAGTTGCCCCTGCGAACATTTGTACTACCCCATCTAATGTGTCCACTGACATCCCCTCCCTGATCAGAACAGTTGTATCATCCACATACCCAATTAAAACTGGCCAAACCCTCGCAACCTCACACCCTGGTCCCTCTACGTGACACATACGCTGCTGCACCAATCTATAAAAGGGGTCCTGTATGCACGCAAACAATAATTGTGACATAGGACACCCCTACCCATTACAATCTTCCCACCCAATCGACCATTAATCTGTACCCTCGCCATTGCATCTCCATACAACGCCTCAAACCAACCCACTATTTCTTCCCCAAACCCCTGACCCCTGAGGATGGCTTTCAATGCTTTCCAATCCACTCTATCGTATGCCCCTTGCCAATCAAGCACCACCAAACCTTCCCCCTCCCCCCCATTTTGCCTCCACGAAATCCCTAAGTAACCCATGCCCCTC
Organism: Cherax quadricarinatus; assembly: GCF_038502225.1. Lineage (NCBI taxonomy): Eukaryota > Metazoa > Arthropoda > Malacostraca > Decapoda > Parastacidae > Cherax > Cherax quadricarinatus. Next base: position 7,043,323 of record NC_091390.1, read on the forward strand.
CACCAAAGACCTCCCTGGCAAACCAAACTGAGTTTTTGATACTACCCGTCCCACCACACACTTGACCCGATTTCCCAAAATCATCGCAAACAATTTGTAATCTGCGCATAACAAAGAGATCGCCCGGTAATCCCGAAGTGTATGCTGCCCCTTACCCTTCGGTACTAATACAATGACAGCCGTTGCCTGCTTCTCACCCAGCTCACCTCTCTCTTTCATGCAATTTAATAACCTAACCAAAAAATGCCTCATTAATTCCCAATGCTGCTGATAAAACTCTGCCGGGAGTCCATCAATTCCCGGTGCATTGCCCTTTTGCATTCCTCCATATTTCCCCCTCAGTTATTTCCCCACCCAGTGCTTCCCTATCACTGTTACGCAACTGACATACCACACTCCCACACACCTGTTCTAAAACCCCATCCTCTACCCCTTCTCGTTGTCAGTACTTCTCATACCACTCATCAGCAAACGCCCCCATTCCTTCCATAGCTTGAATGACCTGCCCCTCCCTGTACCCTCCTATCGACTCATGAACCTCCAACCATGGAATAGTCATTGCCTGCTGTCTTTTTTTCTGCCTACACAATACGCACGATGAAGGTCTTTCGCCCAATAACACCTCTTCCACTCCCACCTGTACCTGCACCGCTTGGAACCTCTCATCCTGTACCTCACTCAGCCTCCCTTTAATTGCCATAATATCATCCATTAGATAAGTGCCCGCCACTGCCCCCCTCGCATAACAACCCCGTAACCTATCCTCCAAATAGTTGGCAAGCCCATATTTTAAAGAATTGATACGTTTCCCTTCCTTCACGTAATATTGCTTAATCCGTTCTTTAGCCACACCATCCCACCACATCACCACATCCTCTACCCCATTTACCTCTGCACATAACCCCTCCCACAGTGTTGCAAATCCCTCTATCCCCTCCTCATCGCCTAACACATTTGCATTTAACTTCCAATATCCCCTAGATATACCTGCTAGTGACTCCCACCCCACCTCTGCTACTACCGCCCGATGATCCGAATAAGCTACTTCTATTGTACGGAAAAATGTCAACCCAACCCCTTGAGATATATACAGCCTATCCATCCCAGCCGCGTAACCCCTTCTTACAAAAGTGTGTTCTACCTCCCACACCCGTCCTCCAACTGCATCCCACAACTGAATATCCCTCAAAAGATCTCGCAAGGCCGCCGACACGTGCCCCGCCCCTTTTTGTTCCACCTCAGCTCTCCTAATAACGCAGTTCCAGTCCCCACCAACGATGGCCACTGCAGGTAAACCACGTAAGAAGAAAACTAGTTCTTCACATACAAAATCCCTTTTTACTCTCACATCATTTTCTGCTGGTGCATACACACTTACAAAGGATACCCTCTGCCCCATCCACCACCCATCCACACGCAATACTCTCCCCCCCTTCCCCCCTCACATCTTAGCAACACAAACGGGCTCGCCTCCCTGATCAATATACCCACACCACCTTTCGGACGTGCAGATGGCAGAGTCATGACCTGAAACCCCTCCACCTCGAGCTCTCTTCCCTCCTTGAAATTGTGTTCTTGCAGAAACACTACATCCACCCTATATTTATACAGAAACATTCGAAACCATTCCCTCTTCACACTATTATACAGTCCATTTACGTTCACAGTCATACACCTAAGGCCTCTTTATAGTTTCCAACCCTTCCTCCTCTCTTCATTCATCCCAGGGCCTCCTGCCCCAGAGCCAGCACAAGGCTTCACACCATCAACCCCCCTCCCCTTTTTTTCGATGCCTCTTATCGTGACTGCCTCGACAGTGCTCTTCTTTCCTCACAGGCCTCTGCGCCGGCTTCAGGACATCATCTGAGTCTGACGCCGCCGCTCTCTTCCTCGTGATGCCCTCCACATCCATGTTATCTTCTGAGGTTCCCTCACGATGTACCTCAACCTCCACCACGCCTCGTTCCACAGCACACAGCGACAACTCACGCTTACTAGTTGGCCCGTCAACCCTGCTATGGTTTTTATCATTACATTCCTCTACAGGCAACGCCGTGCCTCTCACCAGCTCAGGAACAACATCCTCTGCAGGCGGCGTTAATGTCCTCAACACTTCCTGAAGCTCTTCCTCTAGAGCCTGCACCTCCTCCTGCACTTGAACTTCTGTACTTTTCCCTTGCCTAGTAACAGATCCTTTTACGTCACAGCTTACCTCACACACGCCAGTCTCCTCTTTGGAATCCTCCACCTCTTCACTCCACAAGTGCCCAAGCCCTTGCTTTCGCATGGGGCTCTCAACAACAGCTACCACGCTGGTAACTGGTGCTTCACCAGTTTGTGCAGGCACCCTCCTCAGCTTCACACACGCTGCCGCCATATGGTCGTACGCCCCACATATTCTGCACGTACGTCTCTGTCCGGCGTACGATACCATAACTTGCGTCCTGAAGTCCTCCACCACGACATAAGACGGTATGGGATGTCTCAGAGTCATCTTCAGGGAAAAGGTTCCCTCCAGAAGGCCCATGTAAGCACCTGCCGTCCACTTGCCCTGTTGTGCCAGATGTACGGTCCCATATGCCTCAAAAACACTCCTGATTTCAGTCTCATCTGCCTCAAATGGGACATTACGAATCTTAACCCACGTAAAGTGGTGAGATACGTCGATCAAACGCACCTTCACAGCTGGAGTAGCGTCAAGACTCAAGTCTTGGAAACTCGTCACCAAAGACTCGTACACGGACGTGGAATTCAGTTTGATGAAGATTCTGTAAGCCCCATTCAGGGCAACACCATACACCTCATCGTCCTGGATACCATAGGTCTCCCTAATGATTGTTGGGAGTAATACCTGCGCTGAAGAGGGTGAAATCGCCCCACGAAGCAGCTCAATACCAATGGTATTTACCCACCTCCTCACACTCAGCGCCATGTTGGTACAAGGTTGCTCGCCTGAAAACAGCAGAAGGGTGCAGAGCACAACTGCACTCTACCGTGGTCAGGCAGCGAAAATGTTATCCTTATTGGGGTCAATATGCTTAGGCTAGCCCATTCAAACCCCTGCACAGAAGTCCTCCAAACTTTCCTCAGCACTGGTGAACATCCTTCCAGATGGATCGAAAAAACTGGAACCGACCTCCGCATGAACCAGCTACATGATCTTTATCAAGTTAGACAACATAGACATTTCCCTGCTCCATGGGATATTACACCATTCCAAACTACCATTCCTCCATTTCCCCCCAAAACTCTTCTTAAATCACAACCAAAGCTTCGTCTTGAAGCCAAACACGTTGATGGTTCTGTTCACCAGTCCACTGGTGCAGCTGGTAGTGCTGCTGTTGTCACACAGAGTGATGGCTCTCATAAAGAAGTTGGAGCACACATCAATAACTGGGCCTCTACCCTTCAAACAGAACTGTTTGTCATACTCCTTGCATTCAAATGTGTCCATTTATTTAAGGTTGACACTTTAATTGTAACTGATTCTCTGTTATCCATAAATGCTCTCAACTCATTAAGAATAAATTGTGGCATGATTGTGTCAGAAGCGAGACATAGGTATGGTAAGATTGTGGACAGTGGAGTCAGAGTGCACATGCCGTGGATTCCATCTCACATTGGTCTTCAGATGCATGATAGAACTGATAAACTGGCTAAGCTGTATGCTTTCAAAGAGGGGGTAGATTACAATCTTGGGTTGTCAGTTAGCAGTTTGAGAACAATAATACAAAAAGAACTTCAAATGAACTTTATTGACTTAAGACTTAGGGAGATTGACACAAGTCAGTCCATCTATCATCATTCCATAATGCAGGAGGAGCCACATGTCTATGGTGCATCCAACAAGATAAGCAAACTCTTGGATGTCACTACCGCCCGGCTCCGGCTGGGTTACAAGTATCTATGGCATGTTAATTCACCACCACCAGATGTAGACCAAACGAAATGTAAACTTTGCCAGATGGACTATTGTCACACCTTGCGTCATTATGTACTGGAGTGTGACCAAATTAATGAATTTAGAAACAACTCACTCAGAAATGTTCAAGAAATGGCAAAGTATTTTATCCACAGTGGTATATTACAGACCATTCTGGAGAAATACCCTGAGTTTGCTAGCTGTAAATAATGCATTACCATGTACTCACCTAGTTGTACTCACCTAGTTGAGGTTGCAGGGGTCGAGTCCAAGCTCCTGGCCCCGCCTCTTCACTGGTCGCTACTAGGTCACTCTCCCTGAACCATGAGCTTTATCGTACCTCTGCTTAAAGCTATGTATGGATCCTGACTCCACTACATCGCTTCCCAAACTATTCCACTTCCTGACTACTCTGTGGCTGAAGAAATACTTCCTAACATCCCTTTGATTCATCTGTGTCTTCAACTTCCAACTGTGTCCCCTTGTTACTGTGTCCAGTCTCTGGAACATCCTGTCTTTGTCCACCTTGTCAATTCCTCTCAGTATTTTGTAAGTCGTTATCAAGTCCCCCCTATCTCTCCTGTCCTCCAGTGTCGTCAGGTTGATTTCCCTTAACCTCTCCTCATAGGACATACCTCTTAGCTCTGGGACTAGTCTTGTTGCAAACCTTTGCACTTTCTCTAGTTTCTTTACATGCTTGGCTAGGTGTGGGTTCCAAACTGGTGCCGCATACTCCAATATGGGCCTAACGTACACGGTGTATAGGGTCCTGAACGATTCCTTATTAAGATGTCGGAATGCTGTTCTGAGGTTTGCCAGGCGCCCATATGCTGCAGCAGTTATTTGGTTGATGTGCGCTTCAGGAGATGTGCCTGGTGTTATACTCACCCCAAGATCTTTTTCCTTGAGTGATGTTTGTAGTCTCTGACCCCCTAGACTGTACTCCATCTGCGGTCTTCTTTGCCCTTCCCCAATCCTCATGACTTTGCACTTGGTGGGATTGAACTGCAGGAGCCAGTTGCTGGACCAGGTCTGCAGCCTGTCCAGATCGCTTTGTATTTCTGCCTGGTCTTCGATCGAATGAACTCTTCTCATCAACTTCACGTCATCTGCAAACAGTGACACCTCGGAGTTTATTCCTTCCGTCATGTCGTTCACAAATACCAGAAACAGCACTGGTCCTAGGACTGACCCCTGTGGGACCCCACTGGTCACAGGTGCCCACTCTGACACCTCGCCTCGTACCATTACTCTCTGCTGTCTTCCTGACAAGTATTCCCTGATCCATTGCAGTGCCTTCCCTGTTATTCCTGCTTGGTCCTCCAGTTTTTGCACTAATCTCTTGTGTGGTACTGTGTCAAACGCCTTCTTGCAGTCTAAGAAAATGCAATCCACCCACCCCTCTCTCTCTTCTCTTACTGCTGTCACCATGTCATAGAACTCCAGTAGGTTTGTGACACAGGATTTCCCGTCTCTGAAACCATGTTGTCTGCTGGTGATGTGTGTGTGTGTGTGTGTGTGTGTGTGTGTGTGTGTGTGTGTGTGTGTGTGTGTGTGTGTGTGTGTGCGTGTGTGTGTGTGTGTGTACTCACCTATTTGTACTCACCTGTTTGTGGTTGCAGGGGTCGAGTCCTAGCTCCTGGCCCCGCCTCTTCACCGGTTGCTACTAGGCCCTCTCTCTCCCCACTCCATGAGCTTTATCAAACCTCATCTTAAAACTGTGTATGGTTCCTGCCTCCACTACGTCATTTTCTAGGCTATTCCACTGCCTTACAACTCTATGACTGAAGAAATACTTCCTACTATCTCTCTGACTCATTTGTGTCTTCAACTTCCAATTGTGGCCTCTTGTTTCTGTGTCCCCTCCCTGGAACATCCTGTCTTTGTCCACCTTGTCTATTCCACGCAGTATTTTATATGTCGTTATCATGTCTCCCCTGACCCTCCTGTCCTCCAGTGTCGTCAGGCCGATTTCCCTTAATCTTTCTTCATAGGACATTCCCCTTAGCTCTGGAACTAACCTTGTCGCAAACCTTTGTACTTTCTCTAGTTTCTTGACGTGCTTTATCAAGTGCGGGTTCCAAACAGGTGCTGCATACTCCAGTATGGGCCTGACATACACGGTGTACAGTGTCTTGAACGATTCCTTACTAAGGTATCGGAATGCTGTTCTCAGGTTTGCCAGGCGCCCATATGCTGCAGCAGTTATCTGATTGATGTGTGCTTCCGGAGACATGCTCGGTGTTATACTCACCCCAAGATCTTTCTCCTTGAGTGAGGTTTGCAGTCTTTGGCCACCTAGCCTATTCTCTGTCTGTGGTCTTCTGTGCCCTTCCCCTATCTTCATGACTTTGCATTTGGCAGGATTAAATTCGAGAAGCCATTTGCTGGACCAGGTGTCCAGTCTGTCCTGGTCTCTTTGAAGTCCTGCCTGGTCCTCATCTGATTTAATTCTCCTCATTAACTTCACATCATCTGCAAACAGGGACACTTCTGAGTCTAACCCTTCCATCATGTCGTTCACATATACCAAAAATAACACTGGTCCTAGGACCAAACCCTGTGGGACCCCGCTCATCACAGGTGCCCACTGTGATACATCATTACGTACCATGACTCGTTGTTGCCTCCCTGTCAGGTATTCTCTGATCCACTGCAGTGCCCTTCCTGTTATATGCGCCTGATGCTCTATCTTCTGAACTAATCTCTTATGAGGATCTGTGTCAAAGGCCTTCTTGCAGTCCAAGAAGATGCAATCAACCCACCCCTCTCTCTCGTGTCTTACTTCTGTTATTTTATCATAAAACTCCAGAAGGTTTGTGGCACAGGATTTGCCTTCCATGAATCCATGCTGGTTGGCATTTATACTCTTGTTCCGTTCCAGGTGCTCTCTCAGTAGTAGTAACCAGTTACCAGTAACCACTGTGCCAGTTGACTCACGACCAACCGTCTCTGCCTGAGTCACTGTCTGAACTCATATTGTGCTGACCTGGCAGTATTCAAAGACCCCCTCACATATGGGTACTGTGGGCAGTCAGTCAGTGTTAGGAGAGTGAGCAGATAGGTCACGGCTGTAAGGGCGCTCTCCACATTATCTGTAATTATACGTACTACCAGCCTAAGTGAGTATTACTTTACCCAAATCCACGTGTTCGAACTCCCACATGATAAATGGTGACAGCGGTGTGGAGCGTGGATTTACGTTTTTAAGGGTAATTCAAGATGTTAGAAGACTGTTTGTGAGTAGCCGGCAGGGTCAAAGGTGAACCGTCTCACCCACCAGCTACTCCCCTCACAACCTCCAACCTGCAAGCCTGTTGCAGCCGTTTCAAGCTTCCTGGCTTAGTTCGTGTGCTAATTGCTTCAATCTCCGAGGGGTTGACCCGGATTTTGCAATTAAGCCAGTCAGTAAGCCAGACTGTGGAAGTGAACGCCAGTCAGCCTATCATCCAGCCTGTCTCCTGTCATCCACCTGCTCCTCCATGCTTTGTGCATCGTTACACGTCTTCCAGTCAGCCATTCCGTGGGGTAAGCCAGTCAGCCAACCCAGCTTCTAACCCAGCTGAGAGAGAGAAGTAAGCCATGCAGTAAGAAGTAAGCCAAGTTCCTCTGAAGTATTGTCTATATCGCTTTGTGCTCCCAGTTGGATGCTAAGAGTGTTTTTCACCATTCCTGTGGCATAGAGTGGCTTATCAAGCCACCTTCGTGGGTAGTAGTGGAGTGCGCGCCAGTGCGCCAGCGAGAGTCATCTTGCCCACACTCTCCCTCCACCAACCACCCACCACCAGCCACCCACCTCATCTACCTGTGGTTGTTTGCACCCTTGTACCGGGTCCTAATACTGTTTTGGCTCACATAATTGGTCAAGAGATGTAGTGAGCGCCAACGATAAAGCCAATTATGGGAGTCCACCGAGAAAGCGCATTTCTTCCGACAACAGTGAGTGTAGGAGGCGTCAGTCATCACCGCGCAGGACAACCTACAACCTACCCTCATCACCAGTCATCACCGTCGACTACTACAGACTTCAGTGATAATTTTCTGTTTAGAGACATTTTTCTTGCATTTAAAGACATTTGTGTGTGTGAGACATTTATAGTAAATTTCTTGTATACTCTAAACCTTGTGTTTTCAGTGTAGACTCAGTTTTTCTTTGACTCGTTATTTTTACAATATTTTTCAGTGTTTTCACTCATCTTATATTTTTTTATCTGTGTTTTTTTTATGCTACTCCTGTCTGTAGTAAGTATTATTGTGTAGTGTACCAGTCAGTCACTCTGTGTGAAGTGATTCATTTTTTTTTATTGTATTCTTTCAGCGTTGTATTCTCCAGTAATTGTCATTGTATTTCATGCAGTGATATTCACCCCAGTGTACCAAATTATCCATTTATTTCTATGTGTGTCTTTTTTTTTTTCGTATGCCAGCAGTGTCTCATTCCTCTAATTTTTTCGCAGACTGTGTACCATTATTTTTGCCAGCAAATTTTTGTCGTATCAGTCACAGCAAGATTTTGTTGTAAGAATATACTAAAATAATGAAGTGTGCCCTGCCACTGTAAGTTTTACACTACCCGTTTTGTTCCTTTGTTTTATTTTATTCATATTTTTATATTTCTTTGAACAAATTCACTCTTGATGCAATTTCAATTACTTTTAACGTAAAGTGTTTTCTTTACTCTGTTTGAGTAAATTGTTTTGTCTAATTTACAATTAAGAGTTAAAGTGTTCAATCAGTTTTTTTCTTCATATTTTTATTTTATCATTTAACCTGAGTTTTCCCAGTGACACTTTATTACTGCAGTGATTATTTCTACACCTTATTTTGTTGCACTTGTTCTGCAGTGAATTATTTTGTTGCACTTGTTCTGCAGTGAATTATTTTGTTGCACTTGTTCTGCAGTGAATTATTTTGTTGCACTTGTTCTGCAGTGAATTATTTTCTTTTATTGATATTTTTATGAATTATATTTTAATTTTGTTTATGCATTCTTAGAAAATACTTAAATTTCCCAGTTAACAATTTAGTAATTTTATTTTCTACTTTTTAAATTGATTTAAAATTTTATTAATTACTTTCTTTATTAGCAAGAGTAAAGACAGCTCATTTTGCATTTAATTCAGTCTCCAGTAATATTTTTACTTGTATATTTCAATGTAAATTTTTTCTTGACCAATAGTCCTTCACATTGAGTTGTCCTTCCTCTTGCAGTGTATCTTAGACATTTTTTTTATTACTTCTGCAGAATTAGTTGCATCTCTTTTATTTCAATTCTAGAATTTTATATAATTTTTATTGTTCATTATTTTTGCCTTATTTGTTCTCGTGCTACCTTGCCATTATGTCTCACATACCGTCAAGTGATACTTTAGTGAATGTCGATACTCAGACCTCTCAGGCTACTGTTGCCCCTGTCATCAGTCCTCACAGTTCCTTACCGACTGACAGACCGACCCAGACACCGAGATACTATAGTTATACTCGTGATTCCCTTGATGCGTTACCTTTATTCAATGGCCATGTACATAGTCTTGAAGCATGGTTTGCGGCCATTCGTTCTCGTGCTGGTGCTCTAGTTGAAGGTCCTCCTTCAGAGGAAAGTCTTATCAGACTTGCTAAAGAAGCTCTTTATCGATCCCCTGCTGCTGTTCACGTTGTTGATCTCCTTGATATGCGAGACTTCAGGAATCTTACTAAGTGGTCACAATATGAGGAACTGATTCGTTCTTTCCTTGTCCCAGAAAAAAACAGCTGATCCATATGTCGTTCTTAGGGAACTAGTGAATGCTACACCCATGAGTAATGAATCGTTGAGTGCATTTGCTGTTAGATTAGACAAACTTTTATCATCATTTATCAATGCTGTCCAGTCATCAGCTTTTCTCCCTGAAGAGGCTAAACCATTCACAGAACCATTTGCTAAAATAGCAGCTTTTGGAGCAATTAAAGAACTAATGCCACCTGCTTCTGTGTGTGCTTATGAGGCTCATCCTCCAACTGTGACGATGGAACCACTTACAGCCTTAAATCATGTACGTTCCTTGTGCCCCCAGGGTACTTTCCCATGTATCAAAAGTAATGTCACACATATGCCTCAGTCTGCACCACCTCTTGTTTGCGCCACAGAGACAAATCGTGGTCGTCAACCATCTCAGAGATCACCAAGAACCAGTGTACAGAGTCGTTATACACCTCGTAGTATTCGTAGTACATTCAGTAACCATAGTCGGCGGACTTGTTACAACTGTGGTTTCCGTGGCCATATTGCAATTAATTGTCCTGGGAGTTACCTTAAGAGATGTCGTACTGATGATGAGTACCCAGATCTTCCCTACTGTACTTATCATAGAATACATGGACATGACACATCTGAGTGCAATGCTCTCTATAACCTTCAGTACTCTAGGTCTTTCCGTGGCCGTTCCAACCGCAGAACCCGTAGAGGAAACAGATATCGTGGTTCTCAAAATAACCAGAACCAGGCTCATTCTTCCAATTCGGGGGAATTCGAGCGCCCCAGTCAAACCGTCCCATGGTGACAGTAGGTGATAATGAGTACACCATCCCCGTTCACAATTCCTTTGAAGCCTTAAGCAGTCTCGAGAATGACAATCCTGCTGATGATGTTGCTTCACATGTCTCTGACATAGATGATTTTGGGGATGAAGTAGAACAAGTCTTTTCTGATGACAATCCACCTTTTTGTTTGCACATAACTTCCAATGCAACCATAGGCCCTATAGTGCAAGCATCTGTTTATAATGCGCCCGTTCATTTGTTCATTGACTCTGGTGCGCAAGTCAATATTATTAGGTCTAGTTTGTTTAAGGATAAGCAGTTACGACATGTCCTTCTCGTAGAACCGACTCATGTGTCCTCCCTTAGTGGAGTAGCTGGTTCTCACCTGCGTGTCCGAGGTCGGACTTCCCTAACCTTTTTCTATCCAAGGTAGAGACTTCACTGCTTCCTTCCTTGTTGTCGACCAGATTACTTTCCCTGGTGACCTTCTACTGGGATTTGCTTCCATGCGAGACTTACGCATTGTGCTCGACCCTTATCGATGGCATGCCCAAATTGACGACTTGATCGTTCCATTCTGGGGTTACCAGCTTGGATCAGAAATCTGTTATACTGCTGCAGAGTATGATGTACGGATTAAGTCCTTACAAGCTAATGCATTCTCCAGTAGCGTACCCAAGCGGTCAGGCACTGGTAATTCTGTCACTCCCATCAGTGTTCCACCTATACCTTCAGACTTGCAGGATAGTCCGATGCCTCAAGTGTCCGAGGACACTCAGATTGCCTTGAGTGCACAACCTATCCCTGCAATGACTGCTAGTTCGAGTAGTAGTTTCTCCACAGGGGATGCCTTGTCAGAAAACGATTACTTGAAACTAGTAATGCCATCTCTTGTTGATGTCACATGCCGTCTGCAGAAAGACGTCTCTGTTGCGGCTAGTGCTCTCACTAGAGTGTCTGTAGTTGTTCCTAGTGTTCCAGATGGTGATAACGTCCTAGTTGACAGTGATTCCTGCAAAGTAAAAGGTCTATTTGTTGAACCATCCTTACATGTTGTAAGAGATAGTAAGATCCATTTCTTCCTGGCCAACACTTCTGGTCACAGTGTTCGCCTCAGAGCAAATACCAATCTTGTTGACCTTGTTCACTATCCTTACCCTGTTCAGGTAGAGGATGAGTTGTCACCTGACCAGTGGGTCGGTGCTATTTCTGCCGGGGAGACCTCATCCACTTCACTGGATCAATCTGTTCCACCAGTTGAGGAGAAAGACTTAGCTCCCACTGACTTCCCAGATGAAGTCAAGCGTTTGTTGACTCTGTTGAACAAACGTCGTAAAGCCATTGCCTTACCAGGTGAGAAGATGGGTATAACGAACTTATTGTCCCATCGTATTCCACTTGAACCTGGTACTAGACCTATCTACATACCTGCGTACAGAATGCCTCATTCACAAGTTGCTGTCGCAGAAGAATTGATCAATCAAATGCTTGATGATGGAGTTATTGCACCTAGCAATTCCCCTTGGAATGCACCCTTGATACTAGTACCTAAGAAGGATGGTACTTGGCGCCCAGTGATTGACTTTAGGAAGTTAAACGCGAAAACCATTCCAGATCGCTTTCCACTCCCTGTACTGGGTGATCTTTTACGTAACATCGGAGATAACAAAGTCTTTTCAACCCTAGATTTGTTACAAGGGTTTTGGCAAGTCCCTCTTCACGAGGACAGCCAAGAGCTAACTGCATTCTCCACTCCTACAGGTCATTATCACTTCCTCCGTATGGTGTTTGGATTATGATCTTCCCCTATCACGTTCTCAAGGCTCATGACTAACATCTTTAGAGGTCTTATAGGTAATGCACTTATGGTGTACTTAGATGACGTAATCGTCATGTCTAAAGACGTGGATACACACTTGAAAAGACTTGATGTAGTACTTGGTAAGCTTGAAGAAGCCAATTTAAAGATCAAACTGTCTAAATGTCAATTTTTCAGATCAGAAATTAAGTTTCTTGGTCACGTAGTCACTCCTAGAGGGGTTACGACTGACCAAAGTAAAGTAACTGCAGTACTAAATTTTCCAACTCCCAAAACTGCTGATGCCGTAAGATCCTTTGTGGGCTTAGCAGGTTTTTATAGATCTTTCATTGCCAATTTTTCTTCCATAGCTGCTCCTCTAACTGAGTTGCTTAAGAAAGATGCTCCTTTTGTTTGGACCTTCCGTCAAGAAAGAGCATTCCAAACTCTAAAAGAAAAGCTAACATCTGCTCCAATTTTGAAATTTCCAGATTTTTCTAAGCCCTTCTATCTGACAACTGATGCTAGTTCAATTGGCATAGGTGCCGTACTAGCTCAGAAGACCGATGGCAAGTACAACGCAGTTGCATTTGCTAGCCGAGTCCTTACAAAGGCTGAACGTAATTATACAGTAACTGAGCAAGAAGCTTTAGCAATAGTATGGTCTTTAAAGCACTTCCGAGACATTATTTATCAGTACTCTGTTCATGTCTTGACAGACCATGCTCCACTGATATCCTTATTCCAGAACAAACAACCTACTGGAAGGTTAGCCAGATGGACCTTGACTATCCAAGAGTTCAATCCCACCTTTGAGCATTTACCTGGCAAGTCAAATGTAGTCGCAGATGCCTTATCGCGACATGTTAGTATAGTAACTGCAGACCCTCCATTTAGTGCTGAAGATGTAAAGAATGCTCAACGAACAGATCCCATGTGGTCTGGTGTGATTCGATTCCTGCTCCAGGAAGATCTTATTCTGACTGTGAAGCCACCAGCACCCATCAGTGACTTTGTCATGAACCAAGAATTACTGTATCGAACAGCTGAGTTGGGTACTCCTAGCAGAAGAGTATACCAGTTAGTAATTCCACAGTCACTAGTGAATGTAGCCTTACAGCTAGTTCACGATGTACCAGGTGTTGCACACCCTGGTATGGATCGTTCAGTAAAACAAGCCAGATTGAAATACTTTTGGCCTCGTATGGCAACTGATATTTCTGAGTATGTTAAGAAATGTAGTGTCTGCATGCAACATAAAGGTAATGCTAATGGTCCTAATCCAATCCAAGTATATCCAACTACTAGCGAACCGTGGGAAAGAGTTGCGCTAGATTTGTTAACTAATTTCCAATGTTCCCTCCAAGGCAACAAACATCTGTGTGTTATGGTAGACCATTTCACCAGATATTGTGAGTTAGTTCCTATTGCAGATAAGACTGCCGAGACAGTAGCTAAAGCGTTTAAAGAACGCATTATCTGCAGGCATACCACCCCTAAGTCCCTAGTAACAAATAATGGAGGTGAATTCTGTAATGAGATTCTTGAAAATTTGTGCACCTTGTACAAGATCTCTAAATCCACCATTGTTCCTCATCATCCTGCCAGCAATGGGTTAGCGGAACGAACCAATAAGAAAGTACTTGATGTCTTGAGAGCCACTATCAATCCCAACAGTGAAACTTGGGATGAAGTTATACCTGATGTGCAGTGTGCTATAAATTCTGCTTACAATGTTTCTATAGGTGACACTCCACATTATGCATTGTATGGTGTAGATAAACGTTTGCCTTATGAGTTGTTATATTCTAATCCGAAACCAAATTACAACCCTGATGATTTCATAGCAACTCGTACCAGCTTAGCTCAAAGTGTTTTTAGAAGAATTCGTGAAACACTTCATAAATCAACAGCAGAATTTACAAGAGTCGCAAACACTCGAGCAAAGCCATCCAAAATCAAAGTAGGTTCGAGAGTTATGCTGATTAACTTTAACAAAACGTCTGCAATGCCAAAGCTTGATCAAAAGTTTGTTGGTCCTTATCGAGTAGTTGAACATATCACTGGTAATAAGTATAAGGTTAGAGAGATTAGTACTGGTCAGTATAAAGAATCGCATTTAGATCATATGAAGTTAGTATGTGATGATAATGATGTTCCAACCCAGACTAATGTGACAGACTCTGACAATCCTCCTGATCCTGTACTCTCTTCCTCTGATACTCAGTCAGACGATCAACCTGAATGTCGTTATTCCCTACGTACACGACAGGTATTGAGAAATCCTCAAGTATCATTTGTAACTTCCAATTCAGATTTGCCTCAAATACAGCATGAGTTAGCCAATACAACAGAGTTTGATCCTCCCAGAGATGACACCCATTCTGCATATGTCAATCTCACCCTAGCAGAATTAGGGTTAAATGTAAATAACCTGTATAGATGAATAATTACAGTATCAACTTATCAGTATTCAAGAATTTTTTTTTTGTGTTCATGTTCTCTCCGCATTCTGAGAGTTAACAGTCTAGATTTGAGTGCACCGAATCTGCCTTTCTGTTAAACCTTTCTTTGTATATATTCCTTCCTCAGAATCCGTAGATCACACGAATACAGATCGATCGATCAAAATTTTTTTTTATCACTTCTACTGTGTAATCTCAACGTTGAGTTTTAAGTTGTGCTATATTATACCTTGTATTGCATTACAGTTTCAGTTACGTAAGCTTCCATTCCAATGTTCTACTTATGTATGTTATAATGTTTAATTGTTGTGTACTTTGACATTGTATAGAATCAGCCCAAGCCGTATACCTGCCATCTCCAGTTTGTATTAGTTGTATGTCGGGACGACATACGTTAGCGTCGCCGAGCTCTCAGTAGTAGTAACCAGTTACCAGTAACCACTGTGCCAGTTGACTAACGACCAACCGTCTCTGCCTGAGTCACTGTCTGAACTCATATTGTGCTGACCTGGCAGTATTCAAAGACCCCCTCACATATGGGTACTGTGGGCAGTCAGTCAGTGTTAGGAGAGTGAGCAGATAGGTCACGGCTGTAAGGGCGCTCTCCACATTATCTGTAATTATACGTACTACCAGCCTATGTGAGTATTACTTTACCCAAATCCACGTGTTCGAACTCCCACATGATAGCTCCACCACTCTCCTCCTGATAATCTTCTCCATAACTTTGCATACTATACACATCAATGACACAGGTCTATAGTTTAGTGCCTCTTTTCTGTCTCCTTTTTTGAAAATGGGAACTACATTTGCCGTCTTCCATACCTCAGGTAGTTGCCCAGTTTCCAGGGACGTGTTGAAGATTTTGGTAAGTGGCATGCCCAGCATATCTGCTCCCTCTCTAAGGACCCATGGGGAGATGTTGTCCGGTCCCATTGCCTTTGAGGTATCTATGTCCCTTAGCAGTTTCTTCACCTCCTCCTCATCTGTATGTATGTCGTCCAACACTTGTTGGTGTATTCCTTGCTGGTGTCCCCATCTGGTCTGTCCCCCCAGAGTCCTTCCTGTCTCTACTGTAAATACTTCCTTAAATCTCGTGTTGAGCTCCTCACACACCTCTTGATCATTTCTTGTGAGTTCTCCACCTTCTTTCCTCAGCCTTATCACCTAGTCCTTGACTGTTGTCTTCCTCCTAATGTGGCTATACAGCAGTTTCGGGTCAGATTTGACTTTCGATGCTATGTCATTTTCATACTGTCGCTGGGCCTCCCTCCTTATCTGTGCATACTCGTTTCTGGCTCTTCTACTAATCTCCTTGTTTTCCTGGGTCCTATGCCTCCTGTACCTTTTCCATTCTCTGTTGCACTTAGTTTTTGCCTCCCTACACCTTCGGGTAAACCAAGGACTCGTTTTGGTCTTCCTATTATTTCTGTTTCCCTTGGGAACAAACCTTTCCTCTGCCTCCTTGCACTTTGTTGCCACATATTCCATCATCTCGTTTACTGATTTTCCTACCATTTCTCTGTCCCACTGAACCTCCTGCAGGAAGTTTCTCATACCTGTGTAGTCCCCCCTTTTATAGTTTGGCCTGTTCCCTTCAGTTCCTGTTACCTTCTTCACTTGTAACTCTACTATATAATCAAAACTCAGAACCACGTGATCGCTAGATCCAAGGGGCCTCTCGTAAGTGATGTCCTCAATGTCTGAACTGCTCAGGGTGAACACAAGATCCAGTCTTGCTGGCTCATCCTCCCCTCTCTCTCTGGTTGTGTCCCTGACATGTTGATGCATGAGGTTTTCAAGTACCACATCCATCATCTTGGCTCTCCATGTTTCGCGACCCCCATGTGGCTCCAGGTTTTCCCAGTCGATCTCCCTGTGGTTGAAATCGCCCATTACCAGTAACTTTGCTCTGCTCAAGTGAGCTCTTCTTGCCACCTAAGCCAGTGTGTCCACCATCACCCTGTTGTTTTCTTCGTACTCCTCTCTTGGCCTCCTGCAGTTCTGTGGTGGGTTATACATCACTCCAATGACTACTTTATGTTCTCCGGACTGAATTGTACCTACAATGTAGTCTCTTTCTCCAATCATGTCCATGCCTTCCATTTCCTCAAATCCCCATCGGTGTTTTATGAGCAGTGCAACCCCTCCTCCCCCTCTACTCCTTCTATCTTTCCTCAGGATCTGATATCCCGTTGGGAACATTGTGTCTGTTATTGTCTCAGCGAGTTTTGTTTCTGTGACTGCTGTGATGTCTAGGGATTTCTCATTGATTCTTTCGTTCCACTCCTCATGTTTATTCGTTATTCCATCTGCGTTTGTGTACCAAACTTTCAGTTTCTTTTCTATCATTGTGGTCGTGCAAGAATATTGGGGTTGGGGGAGCAAGAGCCTTGGTGGGGGCCTATATGGGGCTGTGGTGTAGGTGGGGTTTGTGATGATGGGGGTGGGGTCAGAATGCCCATAAGGGACAGCTGTTGGGGTGAGGTTTGTGGTATGGGGGTTGGTGGCAGAGGGAACAGTGAGTGGGTTGTAGTATAGGTTGCTCAGTTGCGTTGGGAATGTCGCGGTTGGAGTCTTTTGGTGGGAGATTCTGTGGGGTGTGTTTGCCCTTCCTCCTGTGTCTGGGTCCTGCTCATCTTCGTCATTGCCTCTCGTTCCTCCTTGCATCTCTGTACCCTCTCTTTCAGTGTAGTCCTTTCTTCTTGTGTTCTGTTGCAGTCGAGGTATACTCTCTGGTACCCCTGTTTGTCCCTCAGTCTTGCTTTCTCTTGCAGAATCCTGGTTTGAACTGATTCTTCCTTGAAAATTACTTTGACAGGCCGTATCCTTCCACTCGCAAACCACCCAATTCTCTGAAAATTTGTCACCTGGGTCATATCGCCCTCACCTACTGTTTTCATGATGCCTTCAATCATTTTTTTCTCCTCCTGTTTTATTTCTTCGAAGTTGTCCCCCATGGCTTCTTGGAGCCCGTACACAAAAACTGACCTCGCCCTTTCCTCCTCCCACTGAGTCTCCATCTGCTTCCTCTGAGGCATTTTATTTCCTTCCATTGACATGTTCTTGCCTTCAGTCCCTGTCATATCTGAAACTTCTATTCTCAGTGAACTGTCTTTCATGACCAGCTGTCCTTTGCTACTGCAGTTGGCTGTTAGAATCTCTGCATATAGCATACCTTCATTGTCTTTGGACCTGTCATTTGATCTTAGTGTGCTCCTCGTCTTTTCCCTGGCCCCACGTGGGTCTGATAGGGCCTTCGCGTACGGCATGTCTCCTTTGTTGCTTACCGTCCCCTTGTCTGCGCCTGACATTGAATTTCCTGATGTCACATCTGAATTGTCATTTGTCTCTCTAATCTGTTTCAGGCTTTTCAGTTTCTCTTCTAAGCACTATATCCTAGCTTCTGCTGCTTAGACCTGTACTTCCCACTTCCTGCACTCTTCAGCTATCCGCTCCTTCATTTTCTTACAAAGTTCTACTATCTTCCTTCCCCACTCTTCCTCCCTTTTTTGGAGCTCTAACTCCCAGTCTTTCCTCCCTGGTTCGTCCACCAGATCTCTGGTTTTCCGTCCTCTAGGGCCACCCATTTTTTTTTATACCACAGACAGAAGGCTAGAGGAGGGAGAGGGTGAGAGGGGGAGAGAGAATGGGTAGAAAGAGGGAGATAGAGGAGAGAGTATGGGGGTGGGGGATAAGACCAAGGTTGGAGAGAGAGAGAAATGTGAGGGGGGAGAGAAAGGGTAGAGAGAGGGAGAAAGAGAGGGAGAGAAAGATAGAGAGAGAGAGAGAGGGGGAGAAAGGAGGGTGAGGGAAAAGGCTATGAGAGAGAGAAATGCGAGGGAGGGGTAGAAATATAGAAAAAGGGAGATGGAGAGAGAAGCCTATAGAGAGAGAGGAGGGTGAGGGATAGGGTTATGGGATTGAGAGAGAGAGAGAGAGAGAGAGAGAGAGAGAGAGAGAGAGAGAGAGCTTGGGGAAATAGATGGCAAGTAACATTTGCACCTGAGAAAAAGCAAATGATGATCGTCTCTAGGCACCATGATGGTAATGCTGGTGCAGTAGTAAGGATGAATGCGAGGATGTTGGCACCTGGAGAAGAAGTTGATATCCTTGGGGTGAAATTTGACTCCAAACTAACCATGAAGAACCATGTTGTAAATCTTGCAAACAAGGCAGCCAGGAAGCTTACAGCACTTCGCCGTATCTCCCATCTGCTTGACAGTAGGGGTTGCAAGATCCTGTACGAGGCACAAGTACGCTCGCACCTTGAGTATGCTACACTTTCTTGGTTTGCTTGCCCCCCCTCTCATCTGTGACTGCTTGACAGAGTAGAGAACAGAGCAAGACGTCTCATCTCTCGCCTGGACCCATCCTAGATAGATCTGTCATTTCAGCAGAGCCTTCAACATAGGAGGGATGTGGGTGGCCTTACTGTTATGTACAAGGCCAATATTGTCAAAATACCACACTTGGATCCACTTCGAGGACAGCGTGAAACAAGCTTTTATGCCACAAGATGGGCAGAAAGCAGCAACTTCACTCTGGCTGTACCCTTCTCCAGAACATCACTCCATCTGAGATCATACATACCCAGGATGACTAGAGTATGGAACACATTCGTACAGCATAATGATGTCAACGAGATAAAGTCAGTTGACCAAATGAAAATGCTGGCCCACAGATGGCTCCAACTTCATCCTGTTTCCTACTTGTATGTCTCATAACAATAAAAATGCTTTCAAATGAGCTGATGTAGGTAACAGCTCTTAGCTTGCCAATAAAGTTAGGAATCCTTAACCTGTAAATAGCTGTCAATAAAGCTAGGGATCCTTAACCTTGTCAAACCCTGTGTAAAAAAAAAAATAAAAAA